>NW_026057580.1:21450711-21494781 GCF_023721935.1 Panthera uncia
TTTTTTTTTTTTTCCTTCCCCTCCCCATGGGTTTCTGTTAAGTTTCTCAGGATCCACATAAGAGTAAAACCATATGGTATCTGTCTTTCTCTGTATGGCTTATTTCACTTAGCATCACACTCTCCAGTTCCATCCATGTTGCTACAAAGGGCCATATTTCATTCTTTCTCATTGCCACGTAGTACTCCATTGTGTATATAAACCACAATTTCTTTATCCATTCATCAGTTGATGGACATTTAGGTTCTTTCCATAATTTGGCTATTGTTGAGAGTCCTGCTATAAACATTAGGGTACAAGTGCCCCTATGCATCAGTACTCCTGTATCCCTTGGGTAAATTCCTAGCAGTGCTATTGCTGGGTCATAGGGTAGGTCTATTTTTAATTTTTTGAGGAACCTCCACACTGTCCAGGGAACTTTTTAAAAAAAAAAAACATTTATTTATTATTGAGAGACAGAGAGAGACAGAGCATGAGCGTGGGAGGGCAGAGAGAAAAGGAGACAGAATCCGAAGCAGGCTCCAGGCTCTGAGCTATCAGCACAGAGCCCGACGCGGGGCTTGAACTCACAAATGTGAGATCATGACCTGAGCCGAAGTTGGATGCTTAATCAACTGAGCCACCCAGGCATGCCCCAGGGAACTTTTTTTTAAAGCTCACTTATTTTTGAGAGAGAGAGAGAGAGAGAGAGAGCAAGCAAGCAGGGGAGGAGCATAGAGGGAGAGAGAAAATCCCAAGCAGGCTCTGTGCTGTCAGTGTAGAGCCCAATGCTGGGGTTTGATCTCATGAGAGATGATGAACTAAACCAAAATCAAGAGTTGGAGGCTTAACTGACTGAGCCACTCAGGTGCTCCTCCAGGGAAATTTTATACACCGAGGACAGGTGATGAGTAGCTTGGACCCCAGTGAGGGCAGGAAAGTTGGACACCTGGACTGATAGATACTTAATTTTGAATACTGCAGCTAAATAGAGTGTTTTAAAAACATAAGACTAATAACATTTGAAACAATATAAAAGTTCATAAAATAAAACTTAAAACTCCTCCATTCCCTACATAACATGAAGAATTTTCTTAAAACTCAAATTAAACCATCCTTGCATACACCTATGTGACAATATTGTAATTCAGTGACATGTCACAAGCTTTTTTCATCATTGGTACACGCAGAACTATTTCGTCCTTAATGACACTGCATTGCATCCTCTAGCGTGGTTAAGTCAGAATTCATCTCACCAATCTTTTACAGGAAATCATTCAGTTGATTCTAATTTTTCAGTTTTATAGGTAACACTTTGTGTACATATCCATGGTTAAGTTGTTTTGTAGAATGGACTTCTAGATGTGGAATTCCTGGGTTATTTAAATATTTATTCTCAAATTGACCCCCACAAGGCTCACCAAATTACATTCCCACCATCATGTATAGAAATACCTCTTCCCCACCACCTTGCAACTACTGGGTATTATCAATCTTTTCAATGTTAACCGATCTAATGTAAGAGACATGGATCCCAATGATGCTTTAGTTTGCATGTCATAATGAATGTATGAAGATGAATGTCTCTTCATATGTTTATTGGACTTAAGCATTTCTCCTTTGGATTTGCCCCTTTAGTTATGTGGTTGCTTACCATATTATATTAATCTTTTGTCTACAATTTATGCTACAATTTTCTTTCATGACTTCTGAATTTTCTTTTTATTTAAGAAAGTAACTTATCCCAAGATTATAAAATAGTCACTGGTTTTTCCATCTACTACTTGGATAGACTTGTCATTCATTAATCTTTCCAGTCAGAATTGAAGACAGGAACTCTTGAAGTAGAACTCTTACTTTGTTTCTTTTGCTTCTGAAATACCATTCTCAGCACTATTCATGGAGCAGGCCATTGTCACTCCTGGATTTGAAATACCCCCTGTATCAGATAATCAATCTCACACAGTTTGGTCTCTTCCTTCCACCTCTTTCTTTATTTTCTGTTTTAATTTCTGCAGTTTCACAGGACTTTTAGAAAGACAACTCTTTCCTTGTTATTCTTTTTTTTTTAACGTTTATTTATTTTTGAGAGAGAGAGAGAGACAGAGTGGGAGTGGGGGAGGGGCAGAGAAAGAGGGAGACACAGAATCCCAAGTAGGTTCCAGGCTCTGAGCTGTCAGCACAGAGTGCCACACAGGCTTGAACCCATGGACCATGAGATCATGACCTGAGCCTAAGTCAGCACTTAACTGACTGAGCCAGCCAGGCACCCCTTTCCTTGTTATTCTTTTTTTTTTTTTTTAATGTTTATTTATTTTTGAGACAGAGAGAGACAGAGCATGAATGGGGGAGCATCAGAGAGAGAGGGAGACACAGAATCTGAAACAGGCTCCAGGCTCTGAGCTGTCAGCACAGAGCTTGATGCAGGGCTCGAACTCACAGACTGCGAGATCATGACCTGAGCCGAAGTCAGACTGAGCCACCCAGGCGCCCCCTTTTCCTTGTTATTCTTTAGTTTTTCTTCTTTTTTAAACAAATTTCTTCTCTACGATGAATTTAAAATTCCCATGTCAGGTTCTAAGGAAGCCTAACTGGATTTTTTTTTTTTTTTTTTTTTTTTACTGAAATTGCATTTTAATCCACTAATGTGGATTCTTTTTTTTAAAGAGTAACCTGTTTTTTAACGTTTATTTATTTTTGAGTCAGAGAGAGACAGAGCATGAACGGGGGAGGGGCAGAGAGAGAGGGAGACACAGAATCGGAAGCAGGATCCAGGCTCTGAGCCATCAGCTCAGAGCCTGATATAGGGATCGAACTCATGGACCGCGAGACCGTGACCTGAGCTAAAGTCAGACGCTTAACTGACTGAGCCACCCAGGCTCCCCTCACTAATGTGGATTCTTATAGCATTTTTAGTATTTGGTGTCCCACGCGGAAATAAGATATGTCTTTCCATATATATATAAATATGTATGGAGATATATATATGGATATATATATGGATATATAAAATATATATATATATATATTTTTTCTTTACAAACATAGATCTTACACGTTTCTTGTTAAGTTTATTCCTGGGTGAAATATATATATTGTGACATCTCTTTCCAAATCATCATTCTAATTGATTATTGAGACTAAACTGATTTAAATATATTTATCTCCTGGGGTGCCTGGGTGGCTCAGTTGGTGAAGCATCTGACTGTTGGTTTCAGCTCAGGTCATGATCTCTTGGTTTTGTAAGCTTGAACCCCACACTGGACTCTACTCTGGCAGTGTGGGGCCTGCTTGGGATTCTCTCTCTCTCCCTGTCTCTCTGCCCTTCCCACACTCACATTGTCTCTGTCTCTCTCAAAATAAATAAATAAACTTTTAAAAAATTGAAAAAAATATATATTTATCTCCTAATTATCCATTTTACTAGGCTCATAAGGCCTAAAAATTTAATTGCTTGTCTTAGTACATTTTTTCAAATATGAAATTAATGAGTATGCAAGAAAAAAACCCAGAAATGTAGAAAAAACTACCCCGACAACCAAGGACAATTATTATCATTTTACTTGTATCAGTTTTCATTCTTTTTTTTTGCATAGCTTCTGCCACATAATTGTAATCACAGTTTAATTAACTGGTATATATATATATATATATATATATATATACACATATATGTGTATATACACATGTATATGTGTGTGTATATATATATACATACATATATGTGTGTGTATATATATATATATGTATATATATATATATATATATATTTATTTTGGGAGGAGTGGGGAGGGGCAGAGAGAGAGAGAGAGAGGGAGAGAATCCCAGTCAGGCTTCATGCTCAGTGCAGAGCCCAACACAGGGCTCTACCCCACCACTGTGAGATCATATGAAGCATTTTCTTAAAACTCAAATTAAAATATGCTTGCATACACCTATGTGACAATATTGTAACTCAGTGACATGTTACTCACCAAACCGAAATCGAGACAAATGCTCAACAGACTGAGCCACCCAGGTGCCCCTAACTGGTGTGCTTTTTGAAAGAATAAGTGCATTCAATATGCCAACACTGTTGTACTGGAAGTTTGTTTTATAAAGAACCATGTGCTTGTCACTAATGGGCAGAAACGCTAGTGTAACTTCTGCTACTCAGATTATTGGGTTCAGTCTCTCCTGCTGCCAGCCTGGCTTGCTGGCATTTATACCAGCCAATTATAGCCCAGCGTCATGGAGCTCTCTCTCCCTCACACCACACATAGCTGCTGACCTCATCGCACACTCAGCCATTCCATTTCAGGCCTCTGCCGGATTCACTCTTATCGCACAGGGGACATTGAGGTTGCTAGGAGTTTTTAATTCCATTTGAGAAGCAAGCTAGATCATGACATAGTCAAGATTTCCAAAGAAGTTGTTCGAAAACCATTTCTCACATGGCTCTCGTCGACATAAACATAAATATGGTTTGGGTTTGGATGGGTTGTTTGCTGCTTCTTCTGTATTACTTTAAATTTGATTTCCTCACATGTTCATTTTGTGACTTATGCAGATTGCTCTTTATTCCTTCAGCTCTCTACTCATTCACCTTAACAATGAGGATTTCCTTGGCCTAATTATATAAAATAGGAATCCCCATCCTGACACCCCGGCCAGATAAGTCCTTCACATACACAGGCCTGGAGCAAGTGTGAAGGGAGGTCCACATACCATATGTCTCAGTATGTTAAAGGCCCAGCAGGACTTCATGTATACATGTGACCGCCTTGTCAGCCCATCCTAGCTCCCTCCACACTCCTTCCCCAAAAGCCACCTTTGGCATCTCCTTGGGCCTGGAGGTACACACACTTGATTTTTTCTTCTTATATGATGATTATGCATTTTTTGGACGTGTTATTTTTATGGCTTAAAACCCCAACTATAGGGGCTCCTGGATGGCTCAGTGGGTTAAGCATCTGACTTCAGCTTAGGTCATGGTCTCATGGGTCATGAGTTCAAGCCCCACATCAGGCTGTGTGCTCATAGCTCAGAGCCTGGAGCGTGCTTCAGACTCTGTGTCTCCTTCTCTCTCTGCCATTAGCCTGCTCATGCTCTCTCTCTGTCTCTCTCTCAAAAATAAATAAACATTAAAAAAAAACCCAACTATATCTTTTTTTCCATTAGTTTATCTAGTTGATTGTTGCTGCTTAATAAGAGATATTTCTAGCCACCTCTGAATATGACTTTGTCCTTCTGTTCCACCCTTCCTTTTCCTTTTCCAGGTAAAGACAACCTTTTTCAAATCCCCTTGGCCATGTGACTACATTCTGGCTAATGAGATGGCAGCAGAAGCGGGATGTGGGACTTCTAGAAGTCTCCTTCCTAGGAGGGAAAGAGGGAAAAAACACATCTTTCATTTTGAAAAAGATGTTCTTATTCAAGGTAAATGATTAGCTTCCTCTTTGTTTCCTCTTCTGGTTATTATACTAGTCAAGTATCCTAAGTCTTTTTGAACGAATCTTAATTTGCGTTTCTCTAGAAAACTATCTGAAAAAGTTATATAGATTTTTAAGCTTACTGACTAGTATGCTCTTCAAGTGGTTTTATTCCCTACTTCATTTATAACTATAGACTCTTTTTTATCCATAATGTTACTTATACATTATCTCTTTTGGTGTGATCGTTTACCAGGTTAGATTTAGTAATTTTATTACTTTCCAACTTTTTTTTTTTAAGATATCTATTTATTTATTTTAAGTAGGCTCCCCACCCAACATGGGGCTCACAACCCTGAGATCAAGAGTCACATGCTCTACCAACTGAGCATATTTGACTTTTATTTTTAATTGCTATTCGTTTTTTCTTTCAATTTCTCATTTGGTTGGTTTCTGCCTTTATCTTCCTTATTTCCTTCCTTTCTTACCTTTTTTCTTTGATTTTATTTGTTATTTTTTGGTTTCTTGAATTTTGTGCTAGATCCATTTATTTTCAATTTTCCTTATTTTCCAATATATACACTTACAAGCATACATTTTTCTTTAGGTATGATTTTGGCTACTTGAAATAGCAGGTGTAAGGCACTTAGAAATGTTGAGGCACATGGTAGGCACAACTTTTTAAAAGTGGGCTTTCATGTGTCACGTAAAAGTCTTTAAAATTAAAAGAACTGTTTAAATTATTGCCTTCACTAAATATTTTCCTAGTCACATTTCCATATATATTTACATTTCCTGTAACCAAATTAAAGAAGAAATCCTTTTTTTTTTCTTTTTAAAATATTTATTTTGTATGCTTTTAAAAATTAAAGACTTTTCCTTTAGAGCAGTTTTAGTCAGGCTCACAACAACAATGAGAGGAAGGTAGAGGGATTTTCCTTATGCCTCCTGCTCCCACACATGCCTACCTCTCCCTTTACCAACCCCAACCAGAGTGGTGCGTTTGCTACAGTTGATAAACCTACACTGACATGGTTAAGCACCCTAAGTCCATACTTTACATTAGGGTTCACTCTTGGTGTTGTACATTCTATGGGGTAATTTTTTTTTCCTATGGGATATTTTTAATTGTTGTTTCTTTTTCATTCCTTCTCAATCTTGGCTGTTTGTCAGAATTACCCAGGAAGCTTGTTACCTGATACCAAGGCTCCAACTCAAATACTATCAGAATCTCTAAGCATTAGACCCAGACATTGCACATTTTAAAGCTCTCCAGATGATTCCCAGGTATAGCCAAGGCTGAGATTTACATCTATCTCTATTTTCTGTCCCATCTTTCCTAATCATAAGCCACAGCCCTTCAGAACTCTTAGAAGTCTAATAAAAATGGGTGGATGTAAATGTAATGCAGAAATTTTAATAACTTACATAACACTCTGGCAATATTTACTCATTGACATTGGAAATCTGTAATACATAATTGAACATTACTCCAAATATATATTAATAAATGAGTTTCCTCAGCAATTTGGGACAGATAGTTTCCTCAGCAATTAAAGGGTCAATAGATTTTCAGGCTAGTTCAGAAAAGCCTGTATAACCCACAATGTAGCTTAAATGGTTATTTAAACAGAAATGTATTAGGCACAATTGAATTAAGGACACTGTTTTCAAGGCTGGTGATCAAATAAAATCAGTTCTAATTAGAAAACAAAGTAAAGAGAGGGTAGGATTTCCCATATATATAAATGCTATAATTATTTTCCTAGTCCCTGAAAGGGGCATCCTGGTGTGGTACAAGCAGAGTTATCATCTCGAGCTGAGAAATAGAGGATTTCAAGTCCAGTTTGATTACCTGCCGTTTAGATGAAATCTGGGCAGAAGTCTAAACTCTCTGAGCCTTAGTATCTTTAAATGCAAAATGGGGACAACCTATCTTGAGGGAATGTTTCAGAGGTTACATTGTGTTGAGAAGGTGCTTGGTAGATCCTTTCTATGAGACCACTCACATTGCTTCTTATTTATCATTATATTAAACCTAAGATGGGGTGCCTGGGGGGCTCCATCAGTTGAGCGTCTGACTTCGGTTCAGGTTATGATCTCACAGTTCATGAGTTGGAGCTCCATATCGGGCTCACGCTGGCAGCACAGAGTCTGCTTTGCATTCTTTGTTCCCCTCTCTTTCTGTCCCTGCCGCACTGTGCTCTCTCTCTCAAAAATAAAATGAACATTAAAAAAAATTAAACTTAAGATATCCCTTTTTTTCTTTGCTGCAGTGATATCTCCAGGGCTATTCACTAAGCATGATGAATTGTATAACCAGGAAGGAAGAAAGAAATGCTGTGGTGGTTGCTGCTGATCTCAGGCCAGCTAGGGTTACTTTTTAGCTGAGCCTCAAGGAGGCATTGCGCAACCAGACTTTCTTATGTGCCGCTTCTTTAAAGGTGAAAAGTCAAGTCACACTCTTCTGTGATCTCTGTTTTCTTTGTAAAAGTTTGTATAAATCTTATAATGCATATAGGCACGCTTTCTCTTCTCTGACTGTTTTTCTGGCCAGTTTGAATTCGTGATTAAGATATGCCCAGAGTAGCTTCCCCCGCCCCCCAGGTTGTCACAAAAGGAGTCATTCTGTGAGTAGTAGAAAACTTATATACCAGCAATTCACTCCTAAGACTGTAAAGCTGGCCTGAATTGAGGATAATTGATGCCATCCCAGAGCCATTGTGGGGTTGTCCTCTAAATTAAAAGCAGAATGAGGTACAAAGGAACTGCTTAATTTATATTTGTGCCTAAGACTTATAAGAGACAGAAAGAGTGAGAAGCCTTCATAGTGACTGAATTACAGTATTGGGTTGTACTTTGATTGTGGAATGCCAAATTCATGCACAACTGTGGTCCAAATTTACATAGCTAATAAGTTTTACTGGTCTGAGTGATCAGCTGTGAATGAGTTTGTCCAGAAAAGTTTAAAATACTAACTCGTTGGTCCCTCACAGAAATGGTTTGCGGACCCCTGGTCTAGAAAATATGCAGGCAGCTCTGAGAAAAGAGGTCAAGAAGACCGAGAGCCTGAAATGTTTCAGCACTGCCACAGACCTTTGCCCATTCACTGTTTCATTTAGTCCCAACAAGTGAGCAGGATAAGAGGTATTTCCCCCATTTTCACAGGGGCAAAAAATGTTGTTCTCAAGATGAGAAGTCAAAGTCTACATGGCTAGTGAATGTGGGGCTTGAATTAAAGTCCAAGTCAGTCTGATGCCAAAGTTCTTTTATTTCTTTCAACAATATTTCTTCCTTCTGGGTACGCAATGTCAAAAAAGAAGTTCAGTTTCTGAATTTATGTACAGTGAGGTGTGGCTCAAGTTCAAGAACACTAATAGCGGGCATTCAAGCAAAGGAGGCCGTGAGGAACTGAAGGCAGGGTCCTAGACTAATGTTAGAAATAAGGATTCTGGAATCTTGGTGAAGCAAGAAGCAATCAATAGGATGTGTGTTCAGAGGCTTGAGGGTGAAAATAGGCTAGGGGAGGAAACATTTGGAGTTCTCCTAGGATCCTCCAGCTTCTAACCAGACTGGGCATCAGTGTGACCTTCGCATGCCCAGCCAGTCCAATGAACCTTCTGTTAGCTTACTAAGGGTGAACTCACATGTCAGAAATTAAATTCCAATCACTGCATAACATGTTTTTGATCATAGATACATATTTCCCAATCATCTGTCTTGATTTCCCTATCAGGTAACAAAAACCAGCTGGAGAATATGGAATGTCTTATCAGTGGCACTGAGGCCACTGCTGAGATAGAGCAGCTGCCCTGTCTTGGCCCCAGTGGGGACCCACTCTTTAGTAAAGTCATTATGGGTCCAAGGTCTGAAACTGAACTTCAGAATCCAAAGAACAGTATTTTCATCGGTTCATCTAGTCATGATTGGGATTTAAAGGGCAGATTCATACCAATAAAAGCCAACTAACTGATTAATCCTGTTGGAAGTTGATAGCAGAGTGGAACAGAGTGCTCATGCCTCATGACCGACATCCTCTTGATCCTCTGGACGTTATTCTTATTTTGCATCCTTCTATATTGCATGTAGGCCCCCATTGCATGTTTGCACTGGATGCTGTTCTGAAATGCTTTATAAATGAGGACCCTGGAGCCAGATCCAGGATTTGCATTCTAGTTTCCTTGGTTTCAAGCCCTATGACCTGGGCAGCTTACTATCTCTTTACACCTCCATTTCATTCTTAAAAAAAATTTTTTTTTATGTTTATTTACTTATTTATTTTTGAGAGAGAGAGAGAGAGAGAGTGCGCATGAGCAGGGGAGGGGCAGAGAGAGAGAGGGAGACACAGAATCTGAAGCAGGCTTCAGTCTCCGAGCTGTCAGCACAGAGCCCGACGCGGGGCTCAAACTCATGAACTGCAAGATCATGACCTGAGCCCAAGTCGGACGCTCAACCAACTAAGCCACCCAGGCGCCCCTCCATTTCATTCTTAAAATGGGAATAATAATAGTAACATGGTTATTGTGACGCTAAAATGCAAAGATACCTGAACGCAATAAACACAGAGCCAGGCACATAGTAAACATTTAAAAATATTTGTTTAATTTATTGGCATATATATTTATCTTTTAAAGATGTAAGAAGACCCTTCCTCCTACTTTACTATTACCATCAGCATTAGATGTTATCTCTTGGGATGGGATCTCTAATGATGACCATCTTCTATAATATTAATTCTTATCAATATCTGAAATTGGAGCTAAATTTTCTTGAACTTGTCTCAAAATAATAGTGTGCCCCATGCATCTGGAGGTGAATACACGTTTGCATTCCATCCTGATAAAAGAATAGCACTGAGGGACAGCTGTTTTCTACACATTATCTCTAACAGTTCCACCAAATGGCTGCTATGTTTGCAATCCCATGAGTGGAAATCAACACGGGTGGTCAGAGGCTATATATGAAAATTTTTAACAACTTCTGGGGGGTGGAATTATTATTATTTTTCACCACTTTCCATATTTTTCTGTATTTCTGAATATTTCATAATGAACATATATTGGTGTGTGTGTGTGTGTGTGTGTGTGTGTGAGAGAGAGAGAGAGAGAGAGAGAGAGAGAGACCAGAGAAATAAAAATCTATTTATGACTTAAAAATAAGAATTTTCCCAAATTGCAACTGGTAAGCAGGGCAAGTCAGTAATGAACCTGCCCCTAGTGATAAAGCCCATGTCCATTGCATCTCTCATGAATTCAACAACTATTTGTTGGTTGTCTCCAATGCTCTGTGCCAGGTGCTGTTCTACCAACAGGGGAAGCAATGAACAAAACTAGCAAAAGTCTCTGCCTTCCTGGAGAGCATGCAGGGGAGAGAAAGACAACAAGTAATTAAAAAGTATAAATCATGTATCAGATTGTGGTCAATGCTGTGTAGAAAAAGAAAACAGAGGAAAAGCGGATAAGGAAGCACAGGGTAGGGTAGGATTTAACTAGGCATATGACTGAGAGTGACCTCACCAAATAATCTAAATTGTTTAACATGGAATGTCAGACAAATTAGTAGTTTGCATTGTACAAAAATGTTAGCATGGCTGTCATGCAAGGGACAAAAAGTATGATAGTCAACATTTTCCCTGTTCATCTGCAATGAGCTTAAGAATGCTTTTGTAGGGGGGCACCTGGGTGGCTCAGTGGGTTAAGCGTCCAACTCTTGATTTTGGCTCCGGTCATGATCTCACGGTTCGTGAGCTCCAGCCCTGCATCGGGCTCTGTGCTGGCAGTGCGGAGCCTGCTTGGGATTCTCCCTCTCTCCCACCCTCTCTGCCCCTCTCCTACTTGTTCTCTCTCTCTTTCTCTCAAAATAAATAAATTAACTTAAAGAAAAAGAATGTTTTTGAAAAATCTGATAGATTCTAAATACATTTTAAATAAATTAGCTATGTGTGTACTATCCAAATCTTCTTTTGGCCTCGCTTGTATTACAAATAAAATCTAAATGCCAACGTTAAAATAATAGTCCACTCAGTCAATAAGAATTGGCTATCACATCAAAACAGAACTTAAATCCTGGATGAATGTGTATTAAGAAGGGCCAAACCAAGAAACCAGTTATTGAAAAATTTAGGTGGGCATGCTCAAAAGTCTAAGTGTTTTTTCTAAGTCTCTCATGCAACTGATTAACGCCTGTTCTTTATCCCGTACTTTATCATTGATGATTACTTTTTAGTCTATATAAAATAATATACGGGGGAAAAAGTTAGTGAATTTAAAAAAATACTAAAATGTGCCTTACTTGTAGAGTAGGCATTATATAAAGTAAACATCATACTGACCCCTCCCACAAAGTCCAGTTAAAAGGTTCACATTTGAACATGTTGGTATGCATTATTTTCAAATCTATATTTGCACATACATACTGAATCTGTTTCTGTAACTATGTAATATATAAAACTCTTCCACACACACTCCTGTGATTTTTACATATTGAACATGGCTTGCCTTCTTACCTCCAACACAAAACATTCTAAGTGATACCTAAACTGTTTTAAATTGTCTGTAGAAACAATGATTAACATTTGTGGAATGCGGTAACTACGTGATGGCAGCGACATGACATGAAAAAAATACTAATGGGACATAGAGTTGTATGTCTGTGGTTGAGAGATGATAAATTTTATGGAAAAGGTCTTCTTCAGTGGGACTTGTCTAATCTTTAACTGGCACCAAACACTAAAATGATAGTAGCACAAAGTCAATGTCACCTGGAAGGTTGGGCCTGGTAAGTTTACCTTCAAAGTACAAATTTTAGTCTCAAGTTTGTCCTTAAAGAGTCAGACAAAAAACACCAGATATTTCACTTGTCTACACAAAATAACAAGTTTTAAAAAGTATTTCATTCTGGGGGGTGCCTGGGTGGCTCAGTTGGTTAAGCGACCAACTCTTGGTTTCAGCTCAGGTCATGACCTCACAGTTCATGGGTTTGAGTCCTGTGCTGGGCTCCATGCTGACAGCGTGGGACCTGCTTGGAATTCTCTCTTTCTCCCTCTCTCTGCCCCTCCCCTGTGTTCACGTGTGCTCTCTCTCTCAAAAATAAATAAACTTAAAAAATAAAGTATTTTATCCTGATAAAGGTGATTTCAGTTTCTTGGTAAGAAGAAAAATTTGGGGGGCAGCAAATATCACTTGTCCTTCTCCACATGCAAAACCTCTGGTGGTGAGAATGGATATGTTCTTACCTATGAATTGTTTAATAATCCTTTCTACTTTCTTAAGTATTGAAATTACCTGAATCTTCTAACTGAAATATCCACAAGTACTTCCTTTACCTTAGTCACTTTCTACCCTCCTATTTCTCAGACATCTTGGAGGAAGCCTGATATTCTAATAGCCATGTTTTCTAGGCCACAAAACTGAGGCTATGGAGGACTACCTCTATCTATGGTGATAAAATGAACACCTAAGATGCACTTTCCAAGATGCTCCACATTTTCCCCCAACTGAATGAATACTTTTGCTCTGGAGCATAAGATCCAGAGGGCAAAGGCCTCTCTGAAGAGATGATGTTTGAACTGAGCAATGGATGACCATTGCATAAAGCAGTGTTCCAGGCAGAAGGAGCAGCAATCCTTCATCCAGCAGGTGGCTTTCTCTGGGGAGGGCTGTCACAGAGGCAGCCAGTCCTAGTGACCTTCCACGCTCCCCTCCCTCCATGGGATACTCATGCCAAATGGTGGATGTACAGGGTACCCTCTACTGCCCCCCTCAGCCCTGTCATCTCTCTCCAGTTTCCTTTCCTTTGTTCAGTCTGGGGCAGATCTATTTAAACAGAGGAAAAGAGAGGCAAGCCTCCCTTCCTGTCCAGAGTCTGGGGAGAGGAGATGACCTTCCCTTCTCCCACCTGGTCATCTTATAATGAATGGGGGTAGAGGCGGGTAGGTTAGGGAGCAGAACTTCTGGTTCTTGAATTGGTGCTTCTCCATCAACCCCGGGGGGAAGAGGCAGACTCCAGCTGCTAGGCGTGGTAGGGTCTTTTCCCCTTTAGGCCTCAGCAAAATTCCATACAATAGGAAAAAAACATTTACCTGATACTCTATTACTCTGGTATAATAGCCATCATTTGGGGAGTATTGGGGGGTGAGATCTGGGGTGTGTGTGGAAGCCTATGTGAGCCACTCAAGCAATGAAAAGTAGATGACTTTCCAGTACAGCTACAACCAGTGAACCTGGGACAGGAGCTTGGGATTCCACCCTTGCTGGTGTGGAAATGAGCAGAAATATCCACAAATGGCAGCTGCAAATGTTCACAGTCTAGATGAGGCTTTTGCCATTTGGAAATGAGCCAGACTCAGTCAATGACTTTGCACCTGTTTATCTGAAGGCTCTTAAAATGATAATCCGAAGAGAGCAGGAATATTTATACACTTGAATAAGTCAGGGTTCTTGTGTGGGTGGAATAAAACAACCAAGTTTATGAGTTTTAGGGCTCAAATTGGTCAGGAGTTGGTGAAGATTTCATCTTTTTTTCTTTTAATCCAGTTAAACAGGTTTCATTTTTCTTTTGCTTCAGTTATGAAGGGTCTCAGATAATTCATTAGCCTAACTCCATATGACTGGAGGTGTCCTAAGTGGTGATCTCAGCTGAAGGTTTGAATATTTAAAAACACTGTGTGGAGCATACTCAGACCTGTACCCACAATCAGTTCTAAGGAGCTGATCAGACTGAGTCCATCCCTCATGGACAGACACCATGACAGATGCCAGAGGAGTTCTTTGAACGTGGGCCTTTCCTCTTCAGAAAACGACATTTTCAGTTGAGAGCTAAGTTGTGCAGCTGGACAGAGTTTGACATGGACAAGGCATTCCCAAACCTTATCCTGGCTATCTCCTGCAAATTTCTAGAATATTACAAATTGAGAACCAAAACTATTTGCTCACAGCTGGCGTGAAGCTAAGGCATCTTCATTTGTTGCAAATAGCCTGCCAATGCTAAGAAAAGAATTCATTTCATCAGTGGCTTAGATTACTGATTAACTGGGCTCCAATTTAAGCTGTTTCAAACAACCATACTAAAATTAACCAAATAGCCATGTTACTTTAAAAGTAGCCTGTAGCAGGCAATCAATAAATATGTGCTGAATGGAAGAACAAATCTGTCTTCACTAGTGTTTATGAGGTGGGCAGGGAGATGTTAGAAGACTGGAAGGGCTGTTGGACTTAATGCCTGTGATTGAGGGTATACTGACACCAGTGATGTGACACAGTGTCCAGTCAGCCCCTCAATCCCAAAACCCAAGGGCGATTCTGGATTACTGCTGCCCACCTGCATGTCCACAGCCTGTCAGCAAGTCCTGTGAGGCCCACCTCCAAAATATAAGCAGATTTTCTTCTTTCTCCACCTCCACTACCTCAGACAGCTTCAGTTGGAAAGACTAGCCTCCCACACACTGTTTCCACTTATACCCACACAGCAACCTCAGGAACCATCCTGGGACACTGCTCTACTGATAACCCTTCCGCGCACTCTGCTCGTCCAAGCCCACAAGGCCCTTTATGACTTGACCTCCCCTTCCCTCACCTCTTTTTGTACCTTCCATCCCTTGGCTCAATACTCTTTGGAAACATTGGCCTGCTTTTCATTCCTCAAATGTGTCTCATGGCCTTTGCACTTGCTGTTTCCTCTGCCTTGAAGGTTCCCCATGTGGCTCACCACTTCTCTCTCAGGTCACAGCTCAGACGTAATCTTCTTAGAGATGCCCTTCCTGGCCTCCTTAGTCGCTACTCAGTCACTTTTTATGAAATTACCATGCTTCATTCCCTTTATAGCATTTATTGTAATCTGACATTCTGTGTTTATTTGCTCACTGTCTCCTTCTAGCAGAGGCAGTGACTTCATCTGTCTTATTCACCACTATTCCCAGCACTTGCTCATTGTTCAACCAATAATTGTTGAGTAAATGAAGTGGATGTTTCTTTTCCCCTGATATTTTCTTCTATTTGGATTGTGACAAAAAAAAAATCACACAAGTATAACATGTGACATTTGAGAGGAAGGTGAGATTATCTATTACCATTTCTTCACTTTGGGATGGGCAAGTGGGGACTGAAGCTCCAAGGTGATTTGCCCAACATCACATAGCTTATCGGGGCAGAGTCCAGAATAAAGCCACATCTCATGATTCAATCTGGCACCCTCTCTACAAAAACCATGGACAGGGCCAGGCTCCAAAACAATTGGATTTTGTGGCCCAGTTAACAGTAGAAAGGAATGTATGTTGAAACGTGGAAGGAAAGATGGGAAAGAAAATATTATAAGACCTCTTAAAATAATAGATATATGTAAGAAGATCTCACAATAACAAATAAAGGAAAATATGTATATGGGAAGAGTAGTCATTATTATTAGCAGTGAGAAAAAGGAGTACAATCTGCTGAGTTCTTTTTTTTAAGTTAATTTTAATTTATTTATTTCGAGAGAAAGAGAGAAAGCACAAACAGGGAGGGGCAGAGAGAAGAAGAGGCAGAATCCCAAGCAGTCTCTATGCCATCAGTGTGGAGCCCTATGTGGGGCTTGAACTCATGAACTGTGAGATCATGACCCAAGCTGAGATTAAGAGTTGGATGCTTAACCGACTGAGCCACCCAGGTGTCCCATAATCTGCTGAATTCTATCCCAGGGGCTCCCAACAGTGAATGTGCATGTGGGAAGGGTGTACTTGTTACTCTGTAAGACAACATTGATGTGGAGGCACCATGGCAGGCTAGAGAGGGCACACCTTGCCTCAGACATTCACATTCACTTAAACACTGTTCTGGACAAATATAAACTTTTTATGGGGTCAGATTCAGCCTAGAGGCAGTTAGTTTGAGTCCCCTGACATAAATCCTCAGAATCTGGTTGGTTCTCAGGTTATACCAAATATATAATGAACTTGACTTGTGGTTTAGTGTTGAACAGATCTACTCTGATGGGAGAAATGATAAAAAAAAAAAAAAAGCCATTGGATTGCTTCTAAATCTAAGTCATCTTCTCTTTCTACCAAAGCCATGCCCAGGGTTTCACAAATAAGTGACCACTTAGGCAGAAAATCACTCAGGAGATGGTAAGGAGAAGAGGGGTTTGGTTTGTTGGTTAGTGCTATGCACTCAGCACTCCACACACACACCATTTTTTTCTTTATTTGGATTCCAGGCTGTAACAGGTTGTGTCTGAGCCTGGAAGATGGTCAAGTACTCTGGAAAGAGGTCATTCCTGGTCACTGGGGTGGGAATCCCAGAATGTGTCATTGCGTTAGGAAGGAACGCATGGTTGGGTTGAGCGAGGGCAATGGAAAAAGGGGAAAAGGTCTAGGGATTAATATCAAAGAAGGATATAGTAAGAGGAATTAGAAGAGTAGCAAGTAATTAAAGGGAGAACTCTTTTCATGATAAAACCTCTGAAAGTAAGAAGACTCTTCAGGGCTTCATCAAACAGTTTATTTAGTGAAATTTAACTTATACTCCCTATGTAACAGCAGCTTGAAGGTAAGTTCTATTTATTTCTTAATATTCACTTGTTTACTTACTCATATATTATTTGTTGGGTGTCTAGCACACCCTAGGCACTTATAGACTAAGAATACGGTGGATAACAGCAACAACAAAATGACATGTGTTCATAAAGCTACATTTTAGTTGTGGAGATAGTATTTTAATAAGTAAATCACATAGTGGGTTAAATTTCAACTGAGAGGTACTTTGATAGGCGCTTCATGCATGTCTGATCTTCATGTGGGAAAGACAGATGGCATTCCTGAGAGAGAGATGGACAGTCAAGTGCAGAGCTGAGGGAAAAGTAAGAGTCTGCCAGGCAGAGCTTGTGGAGAAAGAGTCCAGGAGGAGGAAGTAGCATGTGCAAAGATTGTGTGAAGGCAGGAGACCTTGGAGGAAATTCGAGGAGACCCCTGTAGCTGGAGCTGAGCACATGATTGAGCTAGAGTGCGAAAAGGAGTCAGAGCTGTAGGTGGGGCTAGACTGTGTACACGGCAGACCCAAGGAGTAAAGTAAAATAGACCAAGCAGACTTTGAACACTTTCCAGTGGTAAAATTCAAAAACAGCTGGATAATACCAGCATGGGTGAGCATGGGAAAACAGTGCTCTTCTGAAATGCCGGGAGACACGTTTCTGGAGGACAATTGGGCGAAGTATATTGCGGTTCACTCTTGAACAATGTGGGGGGTGGGGAAGTTAGGAGTGCCACCACCCACATAGTTGAAAATCCAGTATAACTTTTGACTTCCCCAAAACTTAATTACTAATAGCCTACTGTTGATCTGAACCCTTACAGATAACAAAACAGTCAATTAACATATTTCGCATGCTATATGTATTATATATTGTTTTCTTACAATAAAGTAAGCTAGAGAAAATAAAATGTTGTTCATCAAACCTTAAGGAAAATCCATTTTCAGTACTGTACTATACTGCTAAATCTTCATGAAAGTGCATCCTCACAGTTCAAATCGTTGCTCAAGGGTCAACTGCATAAGGCTTCCTATAATATCCTTTGATACAACAGTTCTACTTCTAGGAACTTGTACTAAAGAAATAATCAGATGAAGGCACTAAGAGAGTGTTATTTAACTTTGCATGAAGGTGAATTTCACAAATTGGAGGTTGTTACTGCTTTTCTGTTCGTCTGAATTTTTCTTTCTGAGTATGCAAAGCAGTTTACTCATCTGAACAGATTGCTTTTTCTGCCTATGCCCATAACCAAGTAAAAATAAAAATCAAACATTGCTAGTTTGGTCAATGTCTTAGTTGTTCTCAATATGATAAGGCCATTTGCTAAGAATGTGGGCATTTAAAAAAGAAAAATCTAAACCACATGTCTTGTGGACCTTGCTATTTAAGGTACTGTTCAGGAGCCACAAATCACTGCCTGTCCGTGGCGACTGTTTTAGGTAATGTGATTTTGCAACACGGCAGCTTGGACACTGTGCTGCTTATGTCGGCAAGTGATATGGTTCAGTTTTCCTGTCTCACATAATATGGTGCCCCTGGTACATGGATTATAAGCCTTCATGTCTACAACTATGACTTTTAAAGGTGATTTAAATGTGGTTCCACGCATTTTGGAATGTCATCAAGAACTGGGGCTACCAACCATCACCCTAGAATACATATAATCGTGTTAATATTCAGCATCATGGGGCTTAATAGGGCTCCAGTAAACGGTAAATGAGTCCTACCTCAAGTTTCACAGTCAAGAATACAGATTCAGCCTGCTTCCAATGCTCAAGTGACCAGGAAACAGGAGGTAAATGAACTTCCCTGAATCTGTTTCCTTACTTGCAGACTGGCAATAATGATAGTATCATCTCATCAGGTTATTTATGGGGACAAATGAGCTAATACAAATAAAGAACTAAGAGCCAGTATGCCCCCAAAGTGACAACTATCCTATCCACAATAAAGAGATGCCACGAGAGATGAAATTTTCCAAATTCAAAGCTTTGAATCCACTGGGAGGAAAATGCTGTTACTGAAGACAAAGGGGGCATGTCTAAGTGTATCCTTGAAACTCCTGCTTCAAGCAACTCGGTCTTTTTGTTACTAGCCCAAAAGTGACAGAAGCAGCACTCCTTGGTTTCCAGGACAGAGAGGAAGGGGGTGGACCTGGGCAACAAGTGGGGATGAGCAGTGGCCAGAATTAACATTACTGCCCTGGAGGAGGGGAGGCAGTGGGGGTAAGCTTGTGGAGGCAAATTTATTTATTTATTTATTTATTTAGCTTAGATTCATTTATTTATTTAATATAATTTATTGTCAAGTTGGCTAATATAGAGTGTATACAGTGTGCTTTTGGTTTTGGGGGTAGATTCCCTTGATTCATCGCTTACACACAACACCCAGTGCTCATCCCAACAATGATCCCATCCCTCCTCAATGCCCATCACCCACTTTCCCCTCTCCACCTCCCCACTTCAACCCTCAGTTTGTTCTCTGTATTTGAGAGTCTCTTATGGTTTGCCTCCCTCCCTCTCTGTAACTATTTTTTCCCCTTCCCTTCCCCCATAGTCTTCTGTTAAGTTTCTCAAGTTCTACATATGAGTGAAAACATATGATATCTTTCTCCAGCTGACTTATTTCACTTAGCATAATACCCTCCAGTTCCATCCATGTTGCTGCAAATGGCAGGATTTCATTCTTTCTCATTGCCAAGTAGCATTCCATTATATAATGTAAACCAAACCACATATTCTTTATCCATTTCAGTTGATAGACATTTAGGCTCTTTCCATAATTTGGCTATTGTTGAAAGCGTTGCTATAAACATTGGGGTACATGTGCCCCTATGCATCAGCACTCCTGTATTCTTTGGATAAATTCCTAGTAGTGCTATTGCTGGGTCATAGGGTAGTTCTATTTTTAATTTTTTGAGGAACCTCCACACTGAGTTCCAGAGCAGCTGCACCAGTTTGCATTTCCACCAACAGCGCAAGAGGGTTCCTGTTTCTCCACATCATCGTGTGGAGGCAAATTTAAAGAAAGCAGACTTTGACCCAACATAAACAATGAATGGTTACCTTGGGAAAAGTCATCTCTAGATAGCCACAGGCTATATGATTTTCCAATAAGCACAAACCTCCCAAATCCTGAAGAGTCTTATTTCATTTTTAAAGAAATGTCTTTTCCTTATTTACTTGACATCGTTCAAAGGGACATTTTGTGAAGGTTCTATGCACAGACCCTAAAGTCAGGAATGTCTGCATTTGTTTCCTGCCTCTGCCCCTCTCTTGGCTATGTGAACTTAGGCAAGTTAATGAGCCTCTCTGGGCCAGGGATGATATTAATTACATCCATTTCAATCAGCTGCTGTGAAAATTCAGATAATATATGTAAAGTGTTTCAATATTGACTAGCACCTACCAAAATGCTAACTATTATTATAATTATTATTTTTCTTTTTTCATCTTCTGGTCCCTGGACTCCTCATTTTTATAGATGCTTGGCACCTTTATGGATATTTTTCTCCTTACCAAACTTGAGACCCAGCTTGTCATTTTACAGTAACATTTTCCAACATTCTGAATCCTCTGCCACCATGACCCCAAGATTGGCTGCTGAAATGGAGTGGTGCCATGAGAATCAAAGTGCATGTCTGTGTTGTCAAGTGAGATGTCAACATTTCTGCAATGATGTCAAGGCTGATACAATGCAAGAATACCAGCATTAAAAAAAAATGTTTATTTATTTTTGAGAGAGAAGGGTGGGGGAGGGACAGAGAAAGAGAGAGAGAGAGAGAGAGAGAGAGAGAGAGAGAGAATATCCCAAGCAGGCTCCATGCCATCAGTGCAGAGTTTCATGTGGGGCTCAAACTCATGAACAATGGGGTCATGACTTGAGCTGAAATCAAGAATCAGACACTTAGCTAACTAAGCCACCCAGGTCCCCCAATATACCAGCTTTGAAATCACATCCACCTGAGTTCAAATCCTGCCTCTGGTAGTTAACAGTTTACTCGGCCTTAGACAGCATGGTCTCTCATGCCTCCATTTGCTAACCTATGAAATTGAGCCGCAGTATCTATGGGGCTGGGCTAGACATCTTCCATGTGCCCTGCCAGATGTCGCTCTACCCATCTCCATTTAGTTCTATGCTCTGAAACTCCTTTGCCCTCTGGCTCCATATGGGAAGGACCCAGAGGTAGGTTCACACCTCCGCCTCCTGGAAGGGCCCGCAGTGGTTTGGACTTCTTCAAACACAGTTTGACTGTCACTGCTGAGCACAAAAAAAACTTGCCCATGGAGTAAGTCTAACTTTGTTGTCTGTAATTTGACATAGTTCCTGATCTGACAGGAGTCTAACTTTTATTTCCTCTTAGTCCCCTTGATGGCCCCCCATACTGATGAAACCGAATTACTTGCTCACTGTTTCCTGAACACGTCCTTGTGCCTCTACTTCTGCTGTTCCCTGCTAGGGCCTGATCACACATGACTAAATCCTACCTTATGCATTGGTCTGGCTCACATGCCTTTAAGGTATTCTCTCCCTTGACTCCTAAACGCAGGAATTGCTCTCTTGCAAGAACTCCTATATCCTATCTGATATGACTGTGTGTGTATCTTTCTCTCAGCACTTTATCATGACCTGCTTCATATTACAATTATGTGCTTCATTTCCCATGTTGTTTTGTAACTTCCATGGAGAAATGTCTGTATTTTACTCATCCTGTGCCTCCCACAAGGGCTTGGCCATGCAGGGTGCTCAACAAAGACTTCATGAATGGTGTGTATGGTGCTGTTGGTGGGTGAGGTCCATACTCTGGCTGCAAGACTTTAAAAGGACTTCTTTTGGGTGTTCTTCAGCTGTATAACCAAGTACTGTGTTTCTGTATAGTACTGCTCAGGGCAAGGGAAAGGATGAGGAGTAAATTCATCTCTAATCTCTGTTTTGAATCACTACTACTTATAGTTCATGACAAAACACTGTCTAAAAAGGCTCGCTAGGGGTAACCCTGCATGAATGATGATATTCCAGAACAGATGGCAGGCTCTGGGGGAGGGGGATGTGTGAAGGGAGAGCGTAAAGGGAAATTTTCACTCTCTGCCTGCCAACCAGGAAAAATCGAATACGTCCTCCACACTAGTGTCTTTGATTCCCCTCTTAACAAGAGGACACACCATAATAAATTAAGATTTACGTCTTTGCAATAAATGCTGCCAAGATGCATTGAACTTGTGTTATGTGTCCCAGCACGGCCATGTGCTTTGGGGGATACTGAGGACCACAGGCAGGGTCTCTGCCCCTAATTTATTGCTCAGGTTTACATGGGAAGCAAAATCTAAAAATAATACCATCCATAGAGAGGAGGCATATGGACGGATTCATTATTTGACAGACTCTGCCCTGAAGCCATTCATGAATTGAAAGCATTTTAATATAATTTGAGGTTACATTAGGTGGGCCAGATTCTCCATGCCTGAGTTACTCTCTGGGAAGAAATGAGGTTCCTTTAAGGTAGCCAGGGGTAAAAATAGCTCACTGTGGACTTTGAATTGGAGCTAAACATTTACCTCGTATGAAGCAACCTTTGCTGGCTACCTGCCTTTCTGGCTCCAGATTGGGCCTTTACTTCTGTCCCTCATCTCAGAAACTCAAACCGACGCGCTGCTCATGGCCATTTGAGGGAAGTGCCCAGAATGGTCTTGGATCCTGTGGGTTGGCCACAGGGGCACAGGCGACCTGCTGGGGCTGCGGCTGGCAGGGGGAAGGAGCAGGTTGGGTTACAGAACACCCAGCAAGTGGAGCACATGTCTTCCTCTCCTGAGCTCCATCTAGCTAGTATTGAAATTTACTTCACACAGTCTGTGACTTGGAAACGAAGAAATAAAATTTCACATTTATAATGTCACTTAATCTATTGGTAACTGCTTGATTCTTGCTGTTCTTGTCCGTTTTCCCAGCAACCTGCTTCACAGAGTGATTAGGAGGTGAGCTGAAGTAGGTTAAAGCACATGGTAAGCATGCAAAAATATTAGGTGTTATGGGGGGCATGGGAGTCTCAGTAGGTTAAGTGTCTGACTTTTGCTCAGGTCATGATCTCACAGTTCATGAGTTTGAGCCCTGCATCGAATCCCTACTTGGGATTCTCTCTCTCTCTCTCTCTCTCTCTCTCTCTTCCTCTCTCTCTCTGCCCCTCCCTGACTTGTACTCTATCTCTCAAAAATAAATAAACTTTAAAAAATGAATCTTAGGTGTTATATTGTAAAATTCATCACTTGCTACTTTGTGTCTCAACCCATTAACTCCTTGAGAGCAGAACATATATTTGACTCCTCCTTGATTCAACCTAGCACAAAGCATAGGTAAATTCCTCCCTTCTATTCTTTAATACTTTCTGATGATGTATCCTAAAAAAGTAATATTTAATACTAACTGCTAGTCCTCTTCCTTGTTTTATACCCACATATATATTATACATATTCCTCAATCCAGCACCTACTGGTTCAGGAGAAAAGCACTCTGCATCTCTTGACCAGCAGGGCTCATCACTTAGAGCTGAATTTGGAGTGGCTCAGGGAGGGCATTGGTGTCCCCTCATTTGTGAAGGTTTCTTCTTTATTTCTTTTCTTTTTCTTCTCCTTCTTATTCTTTTTTCTTTTCTTTTTTCTTTTTTTTCTTTTTTTTTTTTTTGCCACAGATGAATAGACATCAGCTCTTGCAGCTGCTCTATTGACCCTGTCCAAAGGAAATCCACTCTAAAAATAGAATTGAAGGGAACAAATGGTCTGCCTGATAACCTATTTTGAGGGGTAGGGGGTTGGAGGATTCAAAAATGAAAGTATGTTATCAAGTAGGATGAGAAATATAAAGATTGGAAAAGTTTTAAGGCATGATTTTTAGCATAAAGTTCAATTGGCCAAATTCATAGCCATATGCCACCTATAGAGATTAAACGTGTAAAATTGCCAATATCAGATACAGCCTAATGTTTTGAAGTTTTACATGATCCTTCCTATATATAGCAAGGCTCTTGGTATCTTAGGAACACAATTATAAAAATTTTCATCATAAACCACAGGCCTTTAAAATGATGTCAAGGGGAAAGCCCTAAAGACTCCACCAAAAAAAACTTCTAGAACTGATGAAATAATTCAGTAAAGTTGCATGATATAGAACAAATGTACAGAAATTTGTTGCATTTCTATATACTAATAATGAAGCAGTGGAAAGTGAAATTAAGAAAATAATCTCATCGGCAATTGCCAAATAATAAAACATGTAGGAATAAACTTTACTGAAGAGGTGAAAGACTTGTATTCTGAAAACTATAAAACTGATGAAATAAATTGAAGACAAGGCAAAGAAATGGAAAGACATTCCATGCTCATGGTTTGGAAGAACCGATATTGTTAAAATGTCCTTACTACCCAAAGCAATCTACAGATTTAATGCAATCCCTATCAAAATACCAACAGCATTTTCCACAGAACAAACAATACTAAAATTTGTAGAGAACCATGAAATACCCTGAATAGCCAAAGCAATCTTGAAACAGAAAAACAAAACTGGAGGTATCACCATTCTAGACTTCAAGTTCTGTCACAAAGCTGTAGTAAACAAAACAGTATGGTACTGACACACAAACAGACACATAGATCAATAGAACAGAATAGAGAGCCAGAAACAAACCCACAATTATATGGTCAATTAATATTCAACAAAGGAGGAAACAATATACAATGAGAAAAATTCTCTTCAACAAACGGTGCTAGGAAAACTGGACAGCTACATGCAAAAGAATTAAATTGGACCACTTTCTTATACCATACAAAAATAAATTCAAAATAGATTAAAGACATAAATATGAGACCTTAAATCATAAAAATCCTAGAAGAGAATACAGGCAGTAATTTTTCTGACATAGGCCGTGACAATAATTTTCTGGATAGGGCTCCTGAAGCCAGGAAAACAAAAACAAAAATAAACTGTTGGGACTACATCAAAATAAAAAGCTTCTGCACAGTAAAGGAAACAAATAGAAAAACTAAAAGGCAATCTACTGAATGGGAGAAGATATTTGCAAAGGATATATCTTAATAAAGTGTTAGTACCCAAAATATATAAAAAACTGATACAACTCAACACCCAAAAAACAAATAATCCTATTAAAAAATGGGCAGAAGACATCAACATTTATCCAAAGAAGACATCCAGGTGGCCAACAGACACATGAAAAGATGCTCATCATCACTCATCATCAGGGAAATGAAAATCAAAACCACAATGAGATATTGCCTCATACCTGTCAGAATGGCTAACATAAAAAACACAAGAAACAACATGCGTTGGTGAGGATATGGAGAAAAAGAAACACTTTTGCACTGTTGGTGGGGATGTAAACTGGTGCAGCCATTATGGAAAACAGTATGGAGTTTCCTCAAAAAAGTTAGAAATAGAATTACCGTATGATTCGATAATCACACTACTGGATATTTACCCCCAAAATACAGAAACATTAACCCAAAAGGATACATGACACCCTTTTGATTATTGCAGAATTATCTACAATAGCCAAATTATGGAACCAGCCCAAGTGTCCATTGATAGATTAATGGATAAAGAAGAGGCGGTACATATAAACAATGGAATATTATTCAGCCACAAAAAGGAATGAATCTTGCCATTTGCAATAGCATGGATGGAGCTAGAGGGTATAATGCTAAGTGGAAGTCAGTCAGAGAAAGACAAATACCACATGATTTCACTCATATGTGGGATTTAAGAAACAAAACAAATGAACAGGGAAAATGAGAGAGAGAGAGAGAGAGAGAGAGAGAGAGAGAGAGAGAGAGAAACCAAGACACAAACTCCTAACTACAGAGAACAAAGAGGTGGTTAACGGAGGGGAGGTGGGCAGGAGGATGGGTGAAATAGGTGCAGGGGATTAAAGAGTACACTTATGATGAGCACTGAGAAATGTATAGAGTTGTTGAATCAGTTTTGTACGCCCGAAACAAATACAACACTATTATTAACAATACTGGACTTAAAATGAAAAAACTTAATAAAGGAAATAATAAAATGGTGCCAAGGGGCTTCCAGGTTTCCCAACTCTTCAGAGAACACATAGTTCCCAGGGACTCTTGGTATTATCATGGTACAAACTGAGTACTCACCAAACACATAACGTCACCCTGGACTTTCTCTATGAACTCACAGCCCAAAGCCTTGCCTGGGAGACCTTGTTCCTGTGGGCTTCCAATTTTCCCTTCTCCCAGGGTAAACTGGAAGTGATCTAAATGAAGGGAGAGCAAATCAAACAGCAGAATCACAACCTACAACTTGAGTGGACTGATGTTATACATGGAAGCCCCTAGAAGTGTGGCTAAAACCATTAACTTTTTTTAGTGTATGTTCTTATGTAGGGTTTTTAATATGTTAAAACCTTATGTAGGGTTAAAACCTTATGTAGGGTTTAATATGTTAAAACCTTATGTAGGGTTTAATACATATGTTAATATGTAGGGTTTTATGTAGGGTTGGTTTCCATACAACACCCAGTGCTCATCCCAAAAGGTGCCCTCCTCAATGTCCATCTCCCACCCTCCCCTCCCTCCCACCCCCCATCAACCCTCAGTTTATTCTCAGTATTACTCTGCCTTATAGAGGCAGAAGATCCCTTGAGGCAGTCAGAAGGAAGGAACTGAGGAGAAGCCCAGGCCAGGACCTCAGGGGCCCCTATGCTCTGCTAATTTCTTCAAAACCATCTAAGTCATCCTCCAGTGCCTGGGATTGATGGGGTTGCCAGAATCTTCTGGGTGGGGTGTCATGATTCCAGACCAGGACTTATTTAGAGCCCTTGGTTCCCCATGGGCTCTGGCCTGTTTTTCTCTCTTTTGAGGAACTCTCTGATCCTCTACCCCAACTTCCTCCCATTGTCCACATGTGGGGTTGTTAAGTGCTGATGAGCATGGGAGACTTTGTGCTTATGGGATCTTCTGGGGGCCCTGGGCTGGGCCCCAGTTCCAAACTGGAGGCTTGACAAGTGGATCATCTCCACTATCTTGCTCAGTATTTCTCACATAGAATTGCATGACATTGGGTAGCCGGTGTGGGGCTGACATGCTGATTTTGAGTTATTCAAATTGTTTAAGTCCCTGGTAAGAAATTTGTTCCTCCTCTCCACCCCCTTACCCTTGAGGCAGCCCTGGAGAAGACAAGTGGAGGGAAAGAGGAATGAATGGAAAACTGGCAAAATGAGGGTGGCAATTTAATAAAAGGCCTGAGAGAAACCAGGAAACCCACCTGAGAAGATTCTGGGGAATGTCTATGGTCAGGTGTCTAAGAATTTTGTATATGCTAACTTGTTGAATCCTCACAACAATCCTAGGAGGTAGGAACTATGGCCACCCCAATTTACAAAAGAGGGGGAAAGAAGAAGGAAAGAAGGAAGGAAGGAAGGAAGGAAGGAAGGAAGGAAAGTCCAGAGAAATTAGGTACCACCTAAGATTACACAGGAGCTAGAAAGTAGTAGAGATGGCTTTTAGTCATTAGGGTTGACTCCAGAGTCTATGGTCCAAAACACTTGGCTATTTGTGACTAATGTGGATTCTTAATTTATTAACTGAGTAGCGTGTGATATAACCACTTCCATGGCCCCCCAACTTTCCAGTAAACTTTATAAGTGACTGGTTATGTTTTAAATTTTGCTTTGTTTAGAAACCAGTAAAAAGGCTATTTCTTATTTAGATATATAAAGTAAAGAGGCAGGAATGCCTGGGCAGCAGTGAACATGTGACCGTAAGACTTTCTGGAGTTCAAACCAATCTTTGGGAAGGCGTATATATCAGTCAGGATACCAACAGGGAAAGCCAACAACCTCATAGTGTTTAACTGAGAGTTTAATGAAGAAACTCTGGGGGGACAGAATTAAGGGAACCAGCAAAGGAGGGTGGAGCACCAAGGGACTAGCCATAGACAGAAGCTTTTATATGCTTTGTCCTTAAGAGGCAAAGGGAGGTAACTGTGTTGTCAAGTCTTGAGAGAGCTTGGAACCTTGAAGGTAGATCACCTACCCAGAGCTATGACTACAGAATGAAGAACCATGGACACAGGAAAGAAGCAGAGACAGTAAATATCTCCTCCTCTTTCTCTTTCCAACCTCTGATATCCTGCATATGTTTCCACTGGTCAAACCCAACCCAGAAGCCAGAAGGCAAAGGGACCTTGATGATGCAAACTAAGGGTCAGCATCTGGGGGGGCCTCAGATGGTTAAGCATCTGACACTTTTTTCCCCCAATGCTTATTTATTTTTGAGAGAGAGAGAAAGAAATAAAGAGTACGAGTGGGGAGGGGAAGAGAGAGAGGGAGACACAGAATCCCAAGCAGGCTCTAGGTTTTTAGCTGTCAGCACAGAGCCTGAGGTGGGGTTCGAACACATGAACCTGACCCGAAGATTAGGACCTGAGCCGAAGTTGGATGCTTAATCGATTGAGTCACCCAGGTGCCCCAAGCATCTGACTCTTGATTTTGGCTCAGGTCATAATCTCACGGTTCATGGGTTCGAGCCCCACGTAGGGCTCCGTGCTGACAGTACAGAGCCTGCTTGGGTTTCTCCCTCTCCTCTCTCTCTTCCTCTCCCCTGCACTCACTCACTGTCTTTCTTTCTCAAAATAAATAAGTAGATACACTTAAAAAAAAAATAAAGGTCAGCCTCTGAAGACACAGAGGAGGCAGAGAAAGATGAAGGAGAAGCAAACATAAAATTATAGCACTGAGATTGGAACTTTCATAAGCTTTGGAAGTACTGGAAGTGTGTGTGTGTGTGTGTGTGTGTGTGTGTGTGTGTGTGTGTTTAGAAAGACACTAGTTTGGGTTTGGGTTCAGGCTCTAAGCTGAGCTTCAGTTGTTCCTAGATTTCACCAAAAGTCCAGATATGTACTAGGAAAATGGAAGTCTGTAAAGGCATATGCTTGGACTTCCCAGGAGCCTGGGTATATCTCGAGGTCTCTCTATGACTGAAAACAGCCTTCTGCACTTGTCTGAGTAGGTGTGAAGATCCCAGGGCTTGGCCTGAACAATCTGGCTTCCTGAGGCTAATGGTCACCTCTCTTGACTAGCCCACTGGACCAGCCCACTGTCAGAGGGGCTCATTCTATTCAGATGTCAGTGATAGTGATGAGTGAGGCATCCACAGACTACTTCTGAGTGTCAGAGAAAGTATTCAGAACATTGCACAGCTCATGTAAGAGAGACTACTTTATGATTTATTATTTTAAAAAATTATATAATGTCATCTGCACTCAACATGCTATGTAAGTGACACATGATTCTCATTTGATTGGTTATTTTAGGTGAAACCTTCATTAGAAATAGTGGTTGCTTTCATGTTTCATTAATCTTAAGACAGAGGACTTTTAGGCAAGGGGTAATGATCTTTCAGAATAAGTTTCTCCTATATAGGCTTTCGTTTATTATCTTGAAAGTCCAACAAGGTCTACTTGTTTGGACTTGAAGTAATGTCATTTGACACTGGAATTGCTACCCCTTAGAATAAGATTATACTGATCACAGTAAAATGTGACTCTCATCTCATAGTTTTCTCTCTACCTTGTAAACCTGAAAATTGGAGTAGGAACAAGAGTTGACGGTTTTTAGGAAGCAAATTGTTGTTAGTGCCTAACAACTCATTTGCAACAATTTATTCTAGCAGAAAATGTCAGGTGTGTGTTCGCCATCCTGTCACTGGAGGCAGCGATGATTTATTTGCTCCTTGACAATGGAAAACTGAGGGATTTAGAAGGTCAGGGACAACATATTGATGTGGATTTTGTAGGGTAGGGTTACTCCAGACTCCAGCAGTAGTATTGGAGTCCTGTGGCTTTGCTGAAACCTTCTAGCGCTTTTCGCTAACCCACGTAAGTGGGTTTTTCATCTGATCTTTGCTTCTACTTGATACAGTAAAAAACAAACAGACAAACAAAACCCCACAAACCATAATGTGGCTAATACAATGTTCATGATTAGGTTGCATAAGGTGATGCTGTGATATGATCTCTGAGATTATCTTTGAAATGTTTGAAGTGTCATTTTGTTCTTACCTTTTTCAGTGGAGTGTTGGCCCTTTAGGCTAGGGATTTCTTGTCCCCCCCCCCTTTTTTTAAATCTTTTTGTTTTTCAGTGCTCCTCATCATCTTGGCCTTGGCTATGTGGTTATTTCAAGGCCACTGTCATCCAAATGCTACTCAGTGAAGTGATGCAGCCTCTTAGTGTTGGATTCCAGGCCCAAAGCCCTCCCAGAGGACAGGGAGGGGGTGCAGAGTAGGCCAGAGAAGCTACAAGAGAGAGAAGAGGACCATGTTCTGAAATGCCATCCCATTAAAACTGTCCATGTGAAGGATAAATTCCAGCAAATGTACCTTCTGATGCTTTGCTGAACTTCTAAGATCTGAAGGCAAGCTCTAAGGGCAAAAATCTTAAACATAAAAAAACCAGAAACACATAGAAGTAGGGCTAACCCTGAGACTCTCCCCATACAGCCAAGATACCTGGAGACGTCACATTCTCAGTGAAATGAAGGGGTAGGCTGGGAAAAAAAAAATCTGCCTGCCAGCAAAAGTCACCACCAAAACAAAAACAAAAGCAAAAGCAAAAAACACAAACAAACAAACAAAAAAAACTGTTGGTGGGGAAAAAAAAAGACAATAACAATTTCTTCTCTAAAGACCTCTAGTCAGAGGCCTACCTTTTAGAAGATCTGGGATTCCAATCCACACTGCCCACTTAGTCAGGGACACCCCAAACCTAGAAATGAAGTGACCCCAGGTTAGTAGCAGCCCTGGCACACCCTCTCTGGAGAGAATTACCCTCAGTCAAGTTCCCACAAGTTCCCACAGGTTATCAAAACCTAAGCTTATAATAAAAAGATTACTAGGTGCCTTAAGAAACCACATATACCATGAGTGAGGCTCACCAGAACCACAAAACAAAACAAAACAAAACCAAGAAAAACAAACACCAGTTCAAGACCCTGGTAAGATCTGAGATATTAAAAATTTCACGCCAAGCTCGGCCGGGATTCCCAGTGCTGTGAGCAAGCTCTGTGGTGTTCACAGCATCTGTCATGGTTCGTCCGCTAAACTGTATCATCGCTGTGTCCCAGAACATGGGCATCGGCAAGAATGGGGACCTGCCCTGGCCGCCGCTCAGGAATGAATTCAAGTATTTCCAAAGAATGACCACAACCTCATCAGTAGGAGGTAAACAGAATTTGGTGATTATGGGTAGGAAGACATGGTTCTCTATTCCCAAGAAGAATCAACCTTTAAAGGACAGAATTAATATAGTTCTCAGTAGAGAACCTCCAGGAACCTCCACAAGGAACTCATTTTCTTGCTAAAAGTCTGGATGATGCCTTAAAACTTATTGAGCAACCAGAATTAGCACATAAGGTGGACATGGTTTGGGTAGTGGGAGGCAGTTCTGTTTATAAGGAAGCCATGAACAGGCCAGGCCATCTTAGACTACTTGTGACAAGGCTTATGCAGGAATTTGAAAGTGACACATTTTTTCCAGAAGTTGATTTGGAGAAATATAAACTTCTCCCAGAATACCCAGGTGTTCTTTCTGATATCCAGGAGGAGAAAGGCATCAAGTACAAATTTGAAGTATATGAGAAGAACAATTAATGTGAAGGTGTTTTCTGGTTTATTTCAAGTTAGTTGTTCCCCCTCCCCTCCAATTCTATATTTTTTTAATATTAGAAAAAAAGACTTTTGTGACTTTAGGTCAATGGGTAATCATTTCTTTTAAAAAAAATGTTTTTTTTTTAACATTTATTTATTTTTGAGAGACAGAGAGAAACAGAGCATGAGTAGGGGAGGGGCAGAGAGAGAGGGAGACACAGAATTCGAGCAGGCTCCAGGTTCTGAGCTGTCAGCACAGAGCCCGACGCGGGGCTCGAACTTACGAACCATGAGATCATGACCTGAGCCAAAGTTGGATGCTCAACAGACTGAGCCACCCAGGCGCCCCAATGGGTAATTATTTCTAAGCAATGAGATTTTGTAAGTTAATCCTAATTAGACTATAGTTAAGATTAGTTTTAACTAGACCATATCAGATAACCATTTGTGAAACCTTTTTTGCTATAGCTGTATGATGCCCATCAAGGACCAGCACCTGCCTACAGTAGCATATCTTTTAAAAACCCAAGTGAAAAAATTCCCTGAGAGCATGAGTTGAAACCAGGACCTACAGAGATAGAACTAGACAGACTTGTCCAAAGGTCAGACATGGATTATAAACAGAAGAGATAGAACTCAGATATTAAAAGAAAATTAAATCAAAATAGGGACTTTGAATTCTCTATGCATTTCACTCTTCTCAAAAAAGGTTCTGTTCATTCAGGCAATCATTAAGTTGAGGGAACTCTGGTATATTCCACTGGGATAGTAAAAAGGCAGGTAGGACACTGCCTTTTTGAAGGTTAAAAGAAAAGGTCTGAGACCTCTAAAAACTCTGTCTCTGATCTTCTGTGAGATTCCATGGATGTTACAATGATAGAAGAATAAATTGTTCTTTACAAAAAAGGTGACTTAAAACAAGCATATGGCTAAAATTAGAAACTGAAAAGGTAATGAACTGAAACTAGATAATGCTAGAAACCAAAATTATGAAGTTGGAAACAAAATTAAACTTCACTGAATTAAAAAGTGAAAATTAAAACATGTTTTCTTATCATGTTAGCAAAGATTTGGATTGTTTAGTAACCAAAGAAGGAGCATTTTTTGCCTTGTAAATTAATACAACTTTTTTAGAGTTTAAGTTAACAATATCAATTAAAATTATTCTGGGTTTGGACCCAGAGCTGAGCTTCCACTTCTAAATATTAATCCTGAACAACAAAGAGATAGACCCAAGGGGGAAAAAAAAAGATTTCAGATATTAAAATTATCAGATATAGAACATAAAATAATTTTTAGATGCGCATTTATTTTGAGAAACAGAGAGAGAGAGAACATGCATGCACATTCATGTGAGTGAGCGGGGAGGGGAAGGGACAGAGAGAAAGGGAGAGAGAGAGAATCTGAAGCCGACTCCCTGATGTCAGTGCAGAGCCTGATGAGGGGCTCAATCCACAACCAACCGTGAGATCATGACCAGAGCCAAAATTAAGAATCAGACACTTAACCGACTGAGCCACCCAAGACACTCCTAGAACATAGAATAATTATCCATGAAATGCACACTTACAGAGAGGTTACATATTTTTACTATCACATTTTAAAATAACCGTTTTCTAATTAAAAAGATAGAACTAAAATACTGGACAATGAACAGTCAGTCAACATTACCAACTGAGAAGGAGTGATTCAAAGTACAAAATTTTAGGATTCCTGTCATTTTTGGAAGCAGAATCCATATTTTATTTTACTTGAAGCTTTGCTAAATTATATATATAATTTTAAAGGTAACCACCAAAAGAATAAAAAAATAGAATGTATAATGTACAAATAGTAGAGTGGAAAGAAATAATCTGAAAGACATCAGGAGAAAAAAAGAAACATGAAAAGAATAACAATGAGACCACAAAAGAAGATGAAAGGAATAAATACAAATTTATCAATAATTGTAATGAATGTATACAGTAGTCCCCCTTTACCCATGACTTTGTTTTCTGACGTTTCAGTTACCCACAGTCAAGTGCAGTCCAGAAGTAGATGATCCTTTTCTGACTTATTGTCAGAAGGTCAGTAGTAACGTAATGCTACGTCACAGTGCCGACATCATTCACCTCATGTCATCACATCACATGGGCTTATTGTCATCTCACATCATCACAAGAAGGGTGAGAGGCACCTGGTTAGATCAGTCAGTGGAGCATGTGATCTCAGGGTTGTAAGTTTGAGCCCCATGTTGGGTAGAGATTACTTAAAACTAAAATTTTTAAAAGAAAAAGAAGAAGGGTGAGAAGAGGACAATAAGATATTTTGAGAGAGAGAGACACCACATTCACATGACTTTTACTACAGTGTATTGTCATATTTTTTCTATTTTATTATTAATTATTCATCTCTCACTGTGCCTAATTTATAAACTAAACATTATCGTAAGTATGTATGTACAGGAAAAAAACAGTATCTATAGGGTTTGGTACTATCTGCGGTTTCAGGCACCTGGGGATCTTAGAATGTACCCCCTTTGGTTAAGGGAGGACTAGTGTACCAATTTTTTTTTTTTTTAACGTTGAAAAGAAAGTTTCTAATTGTAAAAGTGCTTTCACCCTCCCTGTGTGTGGCCTTGGAGCTGCCCCACCCTTTTTCCCATCACTGCTCCTACCACCACCTTTCACCCCACAGATGGTGGGTGGTTCAGGACAGTGGTGGCTTTCTCCTGTCACCCCTTGGCAGTCCCTTAAGGACCAACTCGTGACCTCAAGGTGCCTTACCTGAGGCAGCCATTCAGCAGTGTCTGAGATACTCATCTTGGTGGTAAGTTACAGTGGCAGATGTTTCTCTGTTATAGCATCTCTTAGAATGCTTGTTTCTGATGCTAACTCTGCATTCAACATGAAAAGGAAACGTGTCTCTGAAGGTAACAAGGGACGCTGAGGCGTGCAACCTTTGTTTCTAAGGAGGAGATTATCTGGGGGGGGGGTGCAGAACAACCAGCAGAACACCCAAAGGATGCAAAAAGTCCATCAAAATCTGGGAGCAGCTCTCACTCTGGAGCAGATAATAAAAATGAAAGGAAAGTAAATCTTTAAAAAAGAAAAAAAAAAAAAAACGGAAGGACTTAATGTTGGCTATCCAGAAAGTCAGGAAAAATGATATATTAAAATTTTTTAAAATATTTATTTATTTTTGAGAGAGAGACAGACAGACAGAGCACGAGCAGGGGAGGGGCAGAGAGAGAGGGAGACACGGAATCCAAAGCAGGCTCCAGGCTCTGAGCTGTCAGCACAGAGCTCAACACCCACTAACCGCAAGATCGTGACCTGATCTGAAGTCAGACACTTAACCAACTGAGCCCCACATTGGGTTCCATGCTGGGTATAGAGGACCTACCAGTTACAGAGTACAAGAAAAAAAAGCCCCATAAAATAGGAGACATCACCCTGCGCTCTGTAAACAGACCTTCCATCACCAGCTTCATAATTTTTTGGGCCCCATGCAAAATGAAAATATGGGGGTCCTCATTCAAAATTATTAAGAATTTTAAGACAGTAACAGCAGAGCATTAAACTAAGTAAGGGGCTCTTCTGAGCTCACTGTCCTATGCAACCCTTTGTGGAAGGGTGAAGTAGATGTAAGCCCAACTCCCACCAACCCCAGCAGACTGCCTTTCTAAACAGTCACAACACAGCCTTCGTGTGAGTTTGTAACTGAAATTCGGACTGTCTGGGTTATCCCAAAATACCTCCAGCCAGGAATTTAGTGTAAGGGAGACTTGGGTTGGTAATCCCACAGGGCACTGGACAGAATCCAAGACAAATCCTGCTTGATAGAATCCAACTTCAATCCAAAGACTAAATCAATCTCCTTATTTCCAGATCCAAGTAAAACAGTTCACAGTTACAAATCATATACTACACAAGGAAGCAAGCTACCATGAACAAGAACCAACAGAAATAAGAAAATTGTAAAACAAACAAAACAGAGTTACAAAACACCGAACATTAAAAGGCAATGTTTTTTTTAAATTAAATTAAATTAAATTAAATTAAATTAAATTAAATATGTAGTGTCCCGATGTGCCACTCCACTACAGTTTGGCAAGATATTACCATGGGAGGAAACTGGGTAAACAATGCATGGGATCTCTTTGCATTATTCCTCACAACTACATGAGAATCTGCAATTATCACAACATAAAAAGTGTAATAAAATTTTGAGGAAAAACTAGATAATATGAAAAGTGAATAGGATAATTAAAAGGATGAACAAGTAAAAATTTTAAAGTAGGTAGAAATGAAAAGAAAGAAAGAAAGAAAGAAAGAAAGAAAGAAAGAAAGAAAGAAAAGAAAAGAAAAGAAAAGAAATGAACCAAAAAAGAAAAGAAAAAGAATTAGTTAACTAGAAGAATCTTCCAAAGAAATTTTACAAATGCAGCTCAGAGAGAAAAAGAGACGGAAAAAGCTGACACGTTAAGAAATGAGTGGGGCAGAGTGAGTAGATCTAACATGTCGAATTAGAGTTCTCCATGAAGAGGAGAAAGTCAGAATAGGAGAGAGGAAATACTTAAGGAGATGACAGCTGAGAATTTTCCACAATTGGTGAAGGACACTAATCCACACCAAACGTCATAATAAAAATAAACGACAAAACAGCCATGGTGAAGACAGGATTACTTCCAAAGGAACAAAATCAGACCAGTGACTTGTTGACAACTCATTTAGAACCTTCCCGCATGCACTGAAAACCTTTCAATAATTTCCCATCAGTTTCTGGGTACAGGCTAAAATATTTTGCACGGTCTACAATGCCATACGTCAACAGTCTTCTTTAGGAGCCACTGTCACTTCAGCAATCTGTGCTCCATGGTTTTCTTCCAATTTCTGGTATAACTGCCATATTCCCTCCTGACTGGAAACTTCAGACATTCTGTCACTGTCTGAATCACCCACTCCCTCCCTCCTTCACAACTGTTTCTCACCCTGCAGGACTCTGATAAAACATCTTTTCCTTAGGAAGTGCAGCACACAGTTGTTGAATCTGTGTTTGTTTTTTGTTTTACAACCCAACATCTGAGCTCCACCTCAAGGGGATTCTTATAAATTGTATCCTTTGACTGATAAGGCTTCAAATGTCATATTCAGAATAGCTATTAGAAAGTATTCAGCATATGTAATACGACTGCCAATAACTGAAACTTATTTTCTGGTGTGGTTTAGTAAAATGTCTCCATACTGAATAGTGGAAGTTTTGTACTTTTTTTTTAATCAAGAAAGTGTATTTTTCTTATGTGAACTACTCTATCTTCAAATTTTCTAAATTCCAGTGTAAATTCAGTTGAAGATAACTATTTATGTGAAACACTTCTACAAAGTGGCAAGGCCATTTTTAAGAAAATAGGATCAAGAAGTCGCTCTTCTTTTTACATGTACAAAAAAGGTAGAAGTTATCACATCCATAAAATGTGCCAGAGTCTTATTGTCTCTTGGTGCTATAACAAATCATTCTTCTGTCTTTTCAAAGCAAGATGATTTGGTCTCCAAATACATATGGGTTTGGTGCAAGTACAAAGACCTTTGTTTGGGGTAGTCTGGAAGCATTCAGTGAGTTTTCAGGTGGAGGATGATATGCAGAGTTATTAATTTAAATGATGCTCTTTATTTGTTTTATTTTTAAAAATTCCACATGTCAGTGGAACCATATGATATTTGTCTTTCTCTATCTGACTTATTTCACTTGGCATAATACCCTCCAGGTCTATCCATGTTGTTACAAATGGCAAGTTCTTGTCCTTTTTTATGGCTGAGTAATATTTCAGTGTGTGTGTGTGTGTGTGTGTGTGTGTGTGTGTGTGTGTACCACACCTTTATCTCTTCATCTAACAATGGACACATGGAGTGCTTCCATATTTTAGCTATTATACATAATAATACAATAAACATAGGGGTGCATAGATCTTTTTGAATGTTTTCATTTCTTTAAAAAAATTTTTTTTTAACGTTCATTTTTGAGACAGAGAGAGACAGAGCATGAACAGGGGAGGGTCAGAGAGAGGGAGACACAGAATCTGAAACAGGCTCCAGGCTCTGAGCTGTCAGCACAGAGCCCGACGCGGGGCTCGAACTGACAGGCTGTGAGATCATGACCTGAGCCGAAGTCGGACGCTTAACCGACTGAGCCACCCAGGCGCCCCCTAATGTTTTCATTTTCTTTGGGTAAATGTCCAATAGTGGAATTACTGGATCACATGGCATTTCCAATTTTTTGAGGAACCTTCATACTGTTTCTATCATGGCTGTACCAATTCACATTCCCGCCAAATGCACAAGTGTTCCTTTTTCTACATGTCTTTGCCAGTACTTGTTGTTTGCTGTCTTTTTGATCCTAACCATTCTGACAGATTCTCACTGTGGTTTTGACTTGCATTTCCCTGATGATTAGTGATGTACAGCATGTTTTCATGTGTCTGTTGGTCATCTCTATGTCTTCTTTGGAGAAATGTCTATCCAGGTCCTCTGTCCATTTATTACTTTTTTGGTGCTGAGTTGTATAAGTCCTTTGTATACGTAGAATATTAACCCCTAATTGGATATATCATTTGCAAATATCTTCTCCCATTCAATAGGTTGTCTTTTCATTTTGTTGATGGTTTTCTTTGCTGTGCAGAAGCTTTTTATTTTGGCATAGCCCCAATAGTTTATTTTTGATTTTGTTTCTCTTGCCTTAGGAAACATATCTAGAAAAATATTGTATGGCCAATGTCAAAGAAATTACTGCCTATGTTTTCTTTTAAGAGTTTTATGTATTAGTTATTGTTGTTATCTCTCAGAGTGCCTCATTTAAGGTTTGGGATATATGTAGTGACTGAGATGGCCTCTCTCAGAAAAGCAGAGAATTTGACTCACATTTAAGGTGATAATATTTATCTTCCAGAACTTGTTTCTGCAAAGCCCAAATCATTGAGAACATTAAAAAAAATCAGTTAGGTCATAAGAAAACAGAACACAAATAATAAGAAAATCTGCCCATAATTATTTCAACCTTTTATAAATCTAGTCAGATGGAAATATACTCATTGAAGGATTATCAGAATAGGAACTATGTTAAGTCTGCAAATGAAGGTATTAAGAAATCTAATTGTGTATCCCCTAAGTTTTGCTTGGAAGAGAGCAGGCCTGTTCTGCAGCTTAATGCTCATCAGTCTCATGATATGTACCAGACATAAATTCAGAAGTGTTATTAAATTTTATGTCATAATTCTGTTGCTGATAATAAAATAGAACCATAACTAAAGACTAAATTCATTGATTTTTTTTAAAGTTCACTTGTTTATTTTGAGAAAGAAAGCACAAGCAGGGGAGAGGCAGAGAGAGAGGGAGAGAGAGAGAGAATCCCAAGCAAGTTTTGCACTGTCAGCGTGGAGCCTGACTCAGGACTCGAACTCACTGAACCATGAGATCATGACCTGAGCTGAGATCAAGAGTCAGAGGCTCAACCCACTAAGCCACCCAGGTGGCCCTCATTGATATTTTTATTTGAAAGGCAGTCCTGTACTTTAAGCATGTGTGCATTTATGCTATACCCTAGAGAGTTAAAGGACCATCGGTCTTAGACATCACAGAGTTGTGATGTGGTGTTTTTTTTGTTGTTGTTATTTGTTTTGTTTTGTTTTTGAGGAGGCATAAAAACATGGTTTATTCCAACACCGCAATGTGTAACAGGAGAATGGGAGGGGAGGTTGGTGGTGGGTGTGGATTCCCAGACCCTCTCCTCCATCACCCAGCTCCAGACCAGGCTGGAGCTCTAGGAAAAGGAGGCTTTGGGGGTTGAAGTGGGGGGTAGACTCTGCTGGGTTACCATTGGGAGGGTCACAAACAAGGGCTAGAGTTGGAGAGGATGTGGTTGGTGGCACGTGGGGCTGGTAGTGAGGTGGGACAGGGTGGGAAGTTTTGGCCTGATGTTGGTTGGGATCAAGGCTAGGGCAGGGGGAGGCGGGGCTTCCGTTGGGAGTGTCCGAGGTTAAAATAGGGAAAAGCCACCGAGGGTGGGAAAAAGAGGAGGGTGTGTCACAGTTTGACGTCAAGGGTCACAGTCTGCTCGGGGCACAGTCTGGGATTTGGGTCACGGTTTGGGGTGAGGGGTCACAGTCTGGGGCCGGCTAACCATTTTTAGGGGTCGGAAGTCACAGCCTGGGGTCAGGGGTTTCTGTGTGGCAGGGTCAAGGTCTGGGGTCACAGTTTGGGGAACGCGTCTCACAGTTTTGAGTCCCAATGGGTGAAAGGTTAAAAACGGGCATCCCCAGAGATGTGGCTGGGGCCCGGGAGGTCACGGAGACCAGGAGGCCGCGGCCTGGGCTTGGGGGTGGGGTGCGGGTTCGACGGGTCCCCCTACGTCTGGAGCCATCTGGTGACGCTAAAAAGTCGTCAGCAGGAAAACTGGCACTTCTCTCCTCAGGCTAGGGGCTGTTTCTCAGGATTCTCTTCTCTCCATGGATCCAGGCTGGAGTTGCCAGGAGAGGAACTGGAAGCCGATGCGGGCAAGAGGCCGTTACCCTCGGAGGCACTGTTCCTGACCAGGGGCCACCTTGTCCTGGCTGTCCTCTGCTCCTCGTCCAGCTTGTCCTTCCACCTGCAGGTCTGACCAGCCCACAGCAGCCAGCCCTTGGCTGAGGCCCACAGAGGTGGGAGTATCCTCGGTGGAAGAAGCTTCCACAGACCTCTCTGGCAGCTGTCCCTTGCAGGTCCCACCTCGGTGGCCCACACACAGCTTGCCACACACTCCCACAGGCTTAGACTCAGGCAGGACCTGGTGCTGCTGTGTGACTGTTTCTCGGCTGTGCCACTTCTCCATGCAGACCTTCCTCAGCTCCCAGCACCTCTGACATTCTGTAAGCTCCACTTTGAATATTAAACTTACATCCCTGTAAGACTTGACATGGCTCTGTTTTCCTGCCTGAACTCTGACTGATACGTTTTAAGTTTGACTTTGGTTAAAAAAACAAAACAAACAAACAAACAAAAACTTGGGTGATTAGTTAGGGGATGATGAGATCAGATAACATTCACTGGATCGTCTCCAAACCTTTAAGACAGAAGTCACCGTGGCTGTGTTGATTGTGAATAAAAGTGTGAACTTGGCCATCAGACAAACTGGCTTCACCAATGAATAACTATGTCATTCCGGGCAGCTTATTTGATCTCTCATATTCCATCTCCATAAAGCGTGGAATTGATCACCCCTTGGTCACAGGATTGTTTTAAGGATTGCATAAAATAATTCATGTAGTGTTTAGCCAGTATCTAGCGCAAAGTTTAAAAATTAAAAAAAGGTACTCTCATATATCTCTTATTTCAGACTTGAGAGTTTCTGGGAATACTGCAGAAAAAAAATACTCTAAAAACATCTCTGCTTAACCTAACTATTAATACTAGATAAGGAATTTGTAAAAGACCTTTAAAAATGGACAGTTAAAACTGACAAAGGAATAAAGAAAATCCTCAAAGGTGATGCATGTATAACACACGTACATATATAGCACAAATACAGAAAAGAAATTAAGCACCGAAGCCACTGGCTGCTGTACGGACATTTCTCCACCTAGTGGGACCTAGAATTTTTTTTTCTAAGTTTTTTAAAAATGTTCATTTATTTTTGAGAGAGTGCAAGCAGGGGGGAGGGGCAGAGAGGGAGACAGGATCCAGAGTGGGCTCTGTGCGCTGACAGCAATGAGCCTGTGGGGCGCAACCTCACGAACCCGCAAGATAATGATCTGAGTTGAAGTGGGACGCTTAACTGACTGAGCCACCCAGGTGCCCCCGCTCACCCAAAATGTTTCTGTCTGACAATAATTGACACATAATGTTACATTAGTTTCAGATGCATGACATAGTGATGCAATTTCTCTATTCATTTTGCTGTGCTCACTGCAAGTGTACCTACAATCTGGGGACCTAGAAATTTGATTTTAATAGCATCTTGAGATGCAAGCCACGGGGAAGACAGGGGGCCCTGTAAGGTAAATATTTGGATGAGAGAGACCCATTTAAGTCAGCCAATAGGGACCCCAAAAGGAACTTGGAGGGAGGGAGCACTGCCATTCCCCAAAGCTCCCTGTGCCATCACCTGACACTGGCTGCATCCTAACATCGCTGTTTACAAGGTGGCTCTCTCCATTAGCATCCCCATTACCACTCCCTCCCTTTGCCCTGGATTTGAAGGTAGTAACCACTCTGCTGCTAATGCTCTGCTTTACTTTTGGCGCTCTCTCTCGTGTGTCCCTGCACCTTTCCCACACATTAGTAAATAAACCCTCCTGGGACTTGGGCATGCTACCTGTTTCCTGCTGGGACCCTGACTGAAACACTTTCCAGCTTCTCCAGGACACGATGTAAAGTCGTTGAGAGTTAGAACTCACTTTTTCTTGCTTTGAATCTCTCTTACAGTGCTCCATGCTTGGGGGGAAAACGTTCAATAAAGGCTGTGAGAAGTACTGGCATTACAAAATATGAACATAAAATATGTGATCGCTAAAAGTCTTCCTTGGAAGTACTCTGTTTCCATCCGAGATGAAATGATGAGGGTTGAATGTTGCTCTGTCTCTATTGGAGCCACTGTGGTCCACGTGAAGATGGTTTCTTGGGCTAGTTGTCATGTGACACAAACCTAGGTCTCCACGGTTCCCTTTGAGTTGGCTGCATGAAATCACTGCAAGTGGGGAATTATTGGAAGTGTTTGAATAGACCTAGGAAGGCCAGTGTAGCCCCTGGGCAGCTAGCTTTCTATCCCTGAAGTGGACGTGTGCCATGTTGCTAATGAGGTAAACCACTTTCCAAATAACCTCAAAATTCCCTTCTTTCCTTCTCTCTGAAGGAGCCAGCTGTCATGTTCACTACAAGATAGTGTCATTTACTCAAAGATGTTTGAAGCAAATGCTACCTTTTACCTTTGGTTTCTACTCTTCTCCCGGTAAAATTCCAAAGGAACCTTCCTTGCTGGATGCTTTATTCTGTGCTTGTTTTATTAGGAGCTACCTATCAACTGCTGCAGTGGCTGAAATATTGAAATGCTACCAGCGTCTGAGCTGGGGCTGCTGCTCTGCTCTGCCCTCTAGTGGCAGCAGGATGTCAGAGCGGCGGCTCCTCTAGCCTCCTGCGGCTGAGGCTGCCAAAGCTGAACCTTCAGCCCCTGGGAAGTTTCTCAGTAATGGAGTTCTTGCTTGATGCAGCTTTCTTTCCAGAAGAGGATCGACTTTAAGGGACAGCAGCTGTCTTGGACCCTCGTTTGAATCAAGGTGCCCAAGAAATGTAGGCCATCCTGATGTGTACAATATGCTACTTTGGAGTAACTACTACGGGATCCAGGCCCTTTAATGTGAGCCTACAATTCAGCATGCTGGAAAAAGGATGTCAAGATGTCAGGGATGTGGCAGGGCCAGAGTCCCGTCTTCACCATCACCTCTGTCTTTCTCTGTCCTCTTGTACTCCCTCCTGATGGGGAATGTATTAGTCAGTCAGGTTCTCCAGAGAAACAGAAACAATAGTAATCTGTCTATGTGTCTATCTATCTATTTATCTGGAGATTTATTACAAAGAAGCTGGCTTACACAATTACCGAAACTCAGAAGTCCCATAATCTACTGTCTGTAACTTAGAACCCCAGGAAAGCTGATAGTTACAATTCCAGTCAGAGCCTGAGAACCAGGAGCTCCAATGGTGTAAATCCCAGGCCAAGGGCAGGAGAAGACCCATGTCTTAGCTCAGTCAGGCAGAGAGAGAGAATTCAACCTCCCTCTGTCTTCTCATTCTATTCATCTTCCCAGTAGGTTGGATGATGTCCACGTTGGGGAGGGCAACCTACTTTACTCCGTTCACCAATTCAAATGCTCCTCTCCTAGAAACACCCTCAGCAGATACACAGAAATAATGTTTAATCAGATTATCTGGACCTCCCATGGCCCAGTCAAGTTGACATGTAAATTCACCATCATAGGGAAAAATTATTTGAAAGACAATGCAACATGACAAAATTAAGGAATGTGCTAGCATAATAATGAGAGCAGGCTAATGGTAGCAGTGTCAGCCACATAGATGCTGTAAGATAAAGAGATGAAAATTGCCAACCATCACCACATATACTGTACAAGATAGCACAGAGGGGGCTGCCACCCAAAGTCCAGAGTGAAGCGGAGAAGGAGCTTCAGAGGCTGGAGCATCTCACTCTGCTCTTCAGAGATGAAGCTGGGAGCCCCAGGGAGGGGCAGAGTGGGAGCCAGAGCATCCCGAAAGGATGATGTAAGAAAGACCAGAGGGAGGGGTGCCTGGGTGGCTCAGTCAGTTCAGTGGCTGACTTCAGCTCAGGTCATGATCTCCTGGTTCGTGAGTTCAAGCCCCGCATTGGGCTGTCTGTTGTCAGTGCAGAGCCTGCTTAGGATCTGCTGTCCCCTACCTCTCTCTCTGCCCCTCCCCTGCTCATTCTCTCTCTCTCTCAAAAAATAAATAAACATTAAAAAAAAAAAAAGAAA
>NW_026057580.1:21494881-21534360 GCF_023721935.1 Panthera uncia
GGGGGGGGGGGGACTCTTAGAAATTTAAAGTCTAAATTAAAAAAAAAAGACTTATGAACAGTAAAAATATTTTGCAATGTTTTCTACCCTCTGTTGATTCATTTTAGTTGTAATGTTAATTTCTTTGTGATAACGTATTTTACCTACAAACCATTCCAGGTGCAAAAAGTTTAACACAGGGTTCAGTTCATTCCTGGTGCTCAAGAAAGTGAAGATGCCCATATCCTAATTGGGATTTTGTGTTTTCCCTGTGGAATGTCATCAGTGTATAACTCAATATGCCTCCACCCTGACTTCACATTAGAATAATCTAGAGATTTTTCTAAAATTAAATCACAACAGGGAGGGGTTGTGGGGCTCGACATTTGCATTTTAGAAGCTGCGCAAGTAATCTTGGTGTTGCCAAAACTGAGAACCACTCTATGAGCACTTCAGGCACATTCAGTGGGTTAGCTAGACATTTTGGAGAAGGGGAGACAGGTTCTAAAATGACTCCTAGACTGGCCTGCAGGGGTCCCAGATGCACCCCTGCGCACACAATAAGAATGATATTCAAATGGCTTCTTTCAGTGCAGTGTGGTCATGTTATTGTTTTCTTCCTAAATTGCTTTTATCCCAAACCTTCTGAAATCTAGAAAAGTGCATAGTTGAAAAAACCATGGTTTTTCTGTACCAGCTATTGACTTTTCTCTCTTATTTTGCATTTGGATATTTTTTTTTCCTGTTACATATTCTATTGCACTGAAAGCACTTTATCATATTTACCTACTAACTGGATTTTTCTCACCTCAGCCCCCTTGTGAGAAAATGGAGATTTTTTTTCCCCCAACAAATGTGTGCAAGTGAGATCCTTGGAAATAAGCAAGTAATCACAGATTAAACCTCTTTCTGCCTTGTCTTTCTCCTTCCCTCAGTGACTTCTGATTTGGTCCTTGAGCCTCTGGCACATTCACTTATTAAATCTGTGGGGAAATAAATGCTACCTGCTCACTCACACCCAAATCTGGCTTAGATTCTCCTCTGAGCTGTACTGCATTTAGAAAGCTGTATTGGGGCGCCTGGGTGGCGCAGTCGGTTAGGCGTCCGACTTCAGCCAGGTCACGATCTCGCGGTCCGTGAGTTCGAGCCCCGCGTCGGGCTCTGGGCTGATGGCCCGGAGCCTGGAGCCTGTTTCCGATTCTGTGTCTCCCTCTCTCTCTGCCCCTCCCCCGTTCATGCTCTGTCTCTCTCTGTCCCAAAAATAAATAAAAAATGTTGAAAAAAAAAAAAATTAAAGAAAGCTGTATTCTCTTGATTAATTCACCTGTGTTGGCCTTGCTGCCTAAACTGTAAGCCTGTAGAAGGGAATACGTGAGAGCTACTTGGATTATTTTCTCAGTGCCTACCAGTCTCTGGCACATGGAAAGGGCTGAAATATTTTAACAGATGAAAGTTATCAAAGGCAAGATTCTCTTCTTCAATGAAATACTACATTTCAATGCAATTGATGCCGTGCGTGCCTGCTCTTCCCTCTGCCCCTAACCTTCAGAGGTGATGCACGTGTTGGGTGAAGTTAAAAGGTGGAGAGACTTTTCTGTGCAGAGAGAGGTCTGCCCAGCATTCAGCCCTTCCTTCAGAACTGGTCTTTCAACTTTCCGCTGGGGAAAACGTGTGGAAGTGGTCTGCTCCGCCCTCTAGTGGTGGCCAAGTTGCAGAACACCTTCAAAGACTAGGAATTACTACTCTGTAAAAGCTCTCCAGAATAGTATCGAAACTCCAGTTAGTATAATAATCTGTGTATTATATATACGTTGTTATCTGAGCCTTCATTTTCTGTTTTTTATAAGAGGCTTGCAGTCCTTTGGTCAAAGGTCTGTAGTCATACATGGGAGGATGTCTCCGGAAGGGTGTTTAAGATCAGAGTCCTTACCACTCTAAATATTGGGTGTCCCAGCAGCCCCATCAAAGGGGTACATAGGCCCTTTTGAATGTTTTCTCCCTTCTATACCCAGGTGTTTTCCCATATGGCAAAGGGGTACCTGTGCAGATCAGGTTTGGTAAGGCCCCAGGTATTACAGTCCCTTAGGGTAAAAACTCAAACACAATTCTACAATAACAATCCAATGTGGTCCGGAACAGTTGATCCATTATATACCCCCAGGTGTTTAAACAAGCCTCACTGACTTAAATAAAATTACTTTGTTTCTGAGTTTTGCTGTTGTTGATAGCAGTAGTGGTGTGGTAATTTTTTGTTTGTTGGCTTTTTAATTCAATCATGACAATAGAAACTATTGCTGGTGCTTGGGGGAAGAAATCTAGAATATCACTGAAGCCAGCAGCTTTGTGGAACCTACCACATAAAATATGTTGATAAAGGTAAAGGACATGCTGATTCTAATCTGACCTTTTCCAGATAGGGGCTATGTAGAAGATGAGGGAAAATAGGGGAAAGAACGTAGCATCTGCAAAGAGAACAGGCCCACTGCCCGAGAATGGTGCTGTCTTCTGTGGACGGCATTTTGTTGGCAAATTGCAAACACTTTCTCCAAATTGCAGGCACATTTTGAGTCCTGACAATGTGGCTCATGAGGCAATTTGTAGTCAGTTTCTTTCACAAAATGATGATGTTTAAGAACATCTTGTAATTAGGTCAAAGGAAAACAGTGTTTATTCTATGAGCTGAGAATAGGCAGCATGTCTGAGTTCTAATTAACCCAGTGGTTGATTCACTAATGCCAAGCGTCTGTTGTCAAGGAAGATATTAAAGCAGTTCCACAGGTAACATTTTGCAAGGGGCTTCTTTCTAACAGCAGTTTACATGGGCAAACGATGGTAGCAATGCATACCCTAACCCAGTCTGATGAAATGTTTACCTACTAATTGGATTTTTCTCACCTCAACCCCCTTGTGAGAAAATGGAGATTTTTTTCCCCAACAAATGTGTGTAAGTGAGGTCCTTGGAAATAAGCAAGTAATCACAGATCAAAGTATTAGCCCATGCATTCTGAACAAGCACAAACAGCAAAGCTCAAGAGAGAAAGCTCTGTTTTGTTTTCAATGCTAGATCACAATCGGCTCCTTCAGAGCCCCAGAGAGCCAGAGTCAGAACAGGCTGCCTCGGGAGCTCTTGTTCCACATTATGCTTTCCTTTTGCAGAGTTAAGGCTTTGACTGAAATGCTAATTGTGAAAAAAATCTCCTCGGGAGCTTGTAGGGTTCCACTCTGTCCCACTTGGAGATAGTTATGAAGTCCCTTTCTGATAAAGCTCCACAATCCTACAAAAAGTCAGACTAATTAATGAAAAAACAGGACTTCACCTGGTACCTCAAAGTTGAAGGATGGAGTAGAAAATTAACCTTAGTCACTTCAGTGTGGCAGAAATGCTAGGTATTCCTGCTGCCCAAATTCCTCTGTCCATTCTCGATAACACATTAAACACACACACACACACACACACACACACACACACACACACACCTTTTAGTCTTTTTGGGGAGTGTGTTTCCTTCCTGATGTTTCTTCATGTGGGAGGCAGGTTAAGGAGAGAAGGGATTGTCTAGGTGGAGGGAAGAGGCTGGATTTAAGAACCTTAATCCTTTTCCAGAGGCACGAACCTAGACATAGCAGGACTCCAGTCTCTGCAAATTTAGACAGATACCCAAGCTATGGCTCTCATGCTCAGCGCCTCACTTTCCCTCCTGTGCAGGCTGCCACCCTCAGTCCTGACTTCCCTTTACTGCCTCTGTGACCATCCTCCTCTTGAAGGAAAGCTGCCTTTGGAATAGTCTGGCCTCCTTGGCTCTTGACTGATAAGAAAGGGCTGGAGAAAATCCTTCATGGCTATATATGTCTCTCTCTCTCTCTCTCTCTCTCTCTCTCTGTCCATATAAATATGTGTACATAGATATATACATCTTTAGGGTCCTCTCTAATGCAGTTGTCTACTGCCCACCAAAATCTCAAAAGATCTTCCACTTCCTGCCCACCCTTTAATTTTGTTGTAAGACCAGGGAGATCAAATATGAAACCTCCCATTTTAACCTGTGGGTTGCTGAGGCTGAAAATCTGAACAGGGTTGGCCCTGAGCAAAATTGTGAAATAGGTATTAGGTATCTTCCTTCACCTTTTGCTTCTCTTCCCTCCCTGTCTGCCTCCCTTTAATCCCTCTTCTTTGTTTATTCTATGCAGAGCCTTCCAAGAGCAAATTCTCAGCTAGCTCCAAATCCTTCCACCTTCCACCTCTTTAACTTATCACCAATAGGGTCTCAAGGCATTTTAATTCCCTGCAGTGACAAGCTGGTGGGTAGGGAATCCTTTCTGTCCCCTAGGATCATGCTTCTGGAGAGCCTGCCTTGGGATAGGTATGGTCAAGTTCTCCCTGGAAACGTCAGGCTCTCCAAAAACCTGTTCTAGCACTCTGCTGCATCACCAGCATAACCTGCAAAATGTGGATTTTCTTTAAACAGAAGATTGGCAATAGTTACTGATGTGAATTTTTCTGTTTTCATTTGCTTTTTTGATCTCAGAGGGATTTCTTATCGCTTTAATCCAAGCAGCTACTGTTTTCATGGGACACAACAATTTTTTCAGATACAATTTTTTTTTTCCCAAAAGGAACAAGCGTGGGTGAACAAAGATCTGGGTTCTCATTCTTACCTGCCAGTGAGTAGTTGTGTGACCTTGAGCAAGTTGCATCCATTCATTCTACAAGCATGAGAACCCTGCTCTGTGCCAGGCACTGGGATATAATGGTGAAGGCGGCACAGGAAACTGATTCAAGAAACAGGACATTACAGCTTGCTGTATAGGAGGTTTGCCCAGGGCACCCAAGAAGAGAGAGGAATGCACTTTGAAGTTTCTTTGGAGGGGGGGACCTTTCACAGAGCAGGTAGAATGTCAGCTCTAGTGCTGTGAAAGACTTTGTCAGCTGCACTAGACTGCAGGCTTTTGGACAGCACCTACTGCTTTGAAAGCTGTGTGTTTGACAAATATATATTTCTACTGGTGGTGATAGTTAACATTTGATCGTGCACATGTGACTTTCGATGTCTAAGGTTGACAAATGTCTCACCTCCCAAGTAATAGACTTTTGAACACTCTAAGCCAAAATCTCTTTCATCTCATTTCAGTTCCATCCTATTTTTGTGACTGCAAATCGATCATTATTATGTTGTTTTATCCAACAAAGCCTATTTAGAATTATCTGAATATTTATTAGTTTCTTTGATTATGCCTTTTTGCATCTCACACCTTCCTTCTGAGTTCAATTTTGTTCTTCTTGAAGCATTAGGGTTTGTTATAGGTGCACCTGTCAATTATTATTATTATTTAATGGTAGTTTAGTCTGGCATAGGATGTTAGCTGGATGACTATCTTCTCTCAGCACCTGAAGATATTATTGCATGGTCTTCTGACTAGAGCATTGCTGTTGAGAATTCTCCGATCAATCTATTTATTGTTCATTTTGGGTACATGTTTCTGACTTTTGCTGCTAAGATCTTTGTCTCTGATATTCTGCCGTTTCACTACAGTGTGTTTCAGAGTGGATTTACTTTTATTTATACTAGTCAGGACTTCCATGAACTTTCTGAATCAGATGACTTATGTGTGTCATAAATTTTGGAAAATTCTTAGTCATCGTAACTTCCAATATTGCCTCTTACTTATTTCTTCGTATATTCTCCTTCGGGAGCTCCTGTTAGGTAACATTTCATCTCATCCCCAATGTCTCTTCATCTCTGTTCACAGTTTTCATCTCGTAATCTCTCTGTGATTCATGCTCACATATACCTCCAGTTTGACAGTGCTCTCTCAGCCCTTCCTAATCTGCCTATTGAGTTTTTAATTTCAAAGAATGCATTTGTGTGTTTCTTTTTTCCCCTCATCTTTGCAGTTTTATTTTTCTCCTGATTCTTATTGTTTTATGCTTCAGATTCTGTGTCTCCCTCTCTCTCTCCCCCTTCCCGCTCACACTCTGTCTCTCTCTCTCTCAAAAATAAACATTTAAAAAAATTTTAAAAGAATGTTTGGTATAACTCATTAAGCATTTCTAAGTGTTTTATCATTGGGGGTTCTACAATTTTCTATACTGTTAGAAATGAACACCCCTATGTACTCTAAGAAGTAGATCACAAAGGAATTTTAACTAGGCAGAATCATTTTGTTTTTTGTTTTTGGGTTGTTGTTGCTGTTGTTTTGCTTTTATTTCATTTCATTTTATTTTTTATAGTCTCAGGAGTAGAATTTAGTGATTCATCACTTACATATAACATCCAGTCTCATCCCAACAAGTGCCCTCCTTAATGCCCATTGCCCATTTAACCCATACCCCCACCCAACACCACACCAGCAACCCTCAATTTTTCCTCTGTATTTAGGAGTCAGAAATCATTCTGTTATGTGAAAGGGTGATCATATTTGATAGCTAATGTGCTAATGAGAACTAGCCGTGTTTAACATACTATTACCCAAAAAATTGGGAATAGGGGACTTAAATGAATCAAGAACAAAACTAATGCTATTTGAGGTAAGAGGTAATCAAGAAGAAAAAGATACAGCTGTAGGGGGCCTCAGAGATTAATGCATTCATTGATTCATCAGTTTTTTTATTTATGTTTCCTATGACCCAGAAACCGCTGGAGATGTAGTTCTTCCCTTTACAAAGCTCACCTGCTGTTGGGCAGCAACACCGTGAACAGTAAACAAATGATTAAATAACGTAGATGGTGATAAAGGCTACAGAGAAATAGAGGGACTGGGAGGTGTTAGTTTCCAAGAAGTAGCGTCAGCTGAGTGCTAACCATTTAGAAGGAGCCCATCATGAGAAGAGCTAAGGAAGGACACTCCAGTAGGGAGATAGCCTGCAATCCAGCTGGTGGAGCGCATAGGGAATCCAAGGGAGAAACCAGAGCAGACAGAGGGTCCTCAGAACACAGAAACTGACTTTGGCCGCAGTTGGGACTCTGATCATACCTTTTCTCTTCTCCAATCCCCAGCTCTCCACATGCCACTAATCCTCTTGCCAGCCGTCCTGTTCAGGCTCATCATTAAGCAAGCTGTCATCTACCACGTCAAATATTTCTAAGCGCTCACACGAGCCATAAGAAGACGTAGAACACCTGCTTCTGTGGTATTTTATAACGCTGGCTCCAAATCCTCGGAGCCTTTGCAATTAACGACAATCTATGAGTTCTTGCACCTGTTGTTTTTATATAATTCTGTCCGTGTTCCTGTGAATAACCACTAATTATGTTCTGGTATAACAAATATAAAAATTGCTATCGTGGTTTTTAGAAAACAAAGAAAGTGCTTGATATGTTGATAGAAAAAACCTCTAGCTTTAATTATAAAATTCCCATATACCTTTGTTAGGTGTAGATCTATACAGCTGTGCTTCAGGTTAACCAGAATAAGAATAAATATATACCCATATATGCATGCATACATGTATTTATGTGATAGTATGGAAAGACTGGAATTTATTGTGTTTCTTTCCTCATAATATTACTAATTAAGAGCTCTATATTGTTAACAGTTTTTTAAAAGTATTGTTTACTTGATTTTGCTTTATTTTCATAATAATGACGTGAGGTCAGTAGTATTATCCCCCTTCTTTTACAATGATTTGAATACTGAGTCCTCAAAAACTGGACTGACCTGTCATGATGGCTCCACAGAAAATATTACTAAGACCAGAGTAAGGGTAAAGTGTGTCCATCTCTGAACATCATCAACATTTACACCTTAATTTGCAATAGTTCAATATTTAAATAGCTATGTAATTTCCTACCATTAGTAGGAAGGTGGCTGTGCATGCCTTTTCTTTTGAAATAAACATTCATTGACCAAGATTTATTATTGAATATAATATCAAAATCAAAATTTTGTCTGTTATACTTAGACATCTATGATTTTATTTTCTTTACCTTGTTTTTCGAAGGCCTTTCTATAGGAAGTCAGGGTCTTCTATGAATTCTACGATGGGATATATTTCTGAAACATTAATCACATGAGAAGGAGTTATTTTCACTAATCCTTTGTGTAGCAACTGAAAACAGATCTCGAGCTGAGTGTTGAGAACATTAAGCTTCAACGTGAAAAACACTCCGTGGGAGGAGTATCCTGGCATAGTTATGGTTTCCTGGGGCACAGACTTAATTTAATCTTAGCATCAGAGCCGCTAATGGTGCGGCTGTTGGCAAGATTAGGATTTGTCAAGTGACTTTTCCCAGTGACAGTGTTGTCTCAGTGCTGGCACTGTCTGCCCATCCCATCAAGTTCTTTCAGTACACACTTCAGGACAAGTTAGAACGGCAAACCAGGGATGGGAAAGCGTTTCTGTTGTATCTATGTTGCATTTCGGGTTTTGTTTTACTTGCTCTAGGTAATTCTCTTTACTTCTTGTCCTTGATGGCAAGTACTCTGTTCTGTGCTAATCGCCTGTAAAACACATCGGTCAGGAAAATCAACTGCTGTGGAATCACACACAGCTGATTTATTTTTTCTTTCTTTTTTTATATTTTTCAGAGAGAGAGAGAAAGAGAGAGAGACACAGAGAGAGAGAAAGAGAGAGAGAGAATGCACATGTGTGAGCAGGGAAGGGCAGAGAGAGAGGGGGACAGAGGATCCAAAGCGGGCTTGGTGCTGACAGCAGAGAGTCCGATGCATGGCTCGAACCCATGAACCGTGAGATCACAACCTGAGCCAAAGTTGGACGCTTAACCAACTGAGCCACCCAGGTGCTCCCCCCCAGCTGATTTCTAACCATCACTTGAATAGCTAAGCTTTTGCGGGGACACTTACACGGAGTAACAGCTCTTGGAAGCAAAGTAATGATCAGAATATAACGCCTCCTTATCATCCTTTCCTTATTTATTAAATTTTAGGTGTCATAGAAACAGATAAAAATCCCAGCAGTCACTGCCATGTTGTCACTTGATTGAACAACACTTTGGAAACTGAGACGGTACTTGTCACAAAGAAATTAGAAAAATGCTGTGGGGTCAGGCTATAGTTCCTAGGTTGGGTGATATAAGTTCTCCTTCCTCCACCTCTACTTACAAATTTCTCCCTTAAGGCAGAAGTTTGAATCTTGAATGTAAGGAGACTATTATAGAAATTAGGAATTTTTGGAGCACCTGGGTGGCTCAGTAGTTTAAGTGACTCTGGGTTTTGGCTTAGGTCATGACTTCACAGTTCGTGGGATCGACCCCCACGTTGGACTCTGTGCTTGGGATTCTTCCTCTCCCTCTCTCTCTGTCCCTCCCCGCTTGTGTGCATACACACACACTCTCTCTCTCAAAATAAATAAACTTAAAAAAAATTAAAAAAAAGGAGTTAGGAATTTTCCAACTTAATAACAGCTAATGGTTATGTGATAAACGTATACCAAGTGCTTTATATATAACAGCTAATCCTCACCTACCCAGTGAGCCTGGTACGTCAGCCCCTTTTTACAGATCAGGAAAAGAAGGGGTAGAGCATTTAGGCACCTACAGTAAAGAAGGAATGGGGCAAGATCCGAACCCAGACAACCTCACCCCAGGGCCTGCGTGCTTAATCACCAGTATGTAGAACATGGATTGCTTGTTATGTGCAGAGCATCTTTCTAGGTATGTCCTCAGGAATCTTATATTCTAATAAGTTAAGAGTCTGGGAGGAGGACGGATAATGCAGAGTCCAAAATCCTTTGCCTCATCTTCACGGCTCTTTATTTTGTGATTCAACTTATAAGTCTTTTCACCTATCACCTACCATTTTCCTACCTGAGCCCTGGACTCACTGCGATGTTTCAAGAGAAGCTCTCATGTTCACAGCTCCATGCCTTGGTTTACTTGACTACAATATGTTGTTCTCTGTCCCCATTCAAAATCGGTTTTTCTCTGGGTGAATCTTAATGACTCTCCATGATGCCCTCCTTACACTTGAACTCATAGTATTCCTTCCCTCCTCTTATAATAGCTCCTGTGATCCAGGTATAATTCTGTGTGCTTCGTATCTCTCACTGACACAAGCCTTGAGGACACCTAGAAGAGTGTTCTAGGGACAGGGAATGGAAAATTCAAAGGCTCCAAGCAGGAGTGTGTTAAGCATGTACCAAACCACAAGGAGGCCACTAACATCTAAGAGTAACAGAGCAAAAATGAGCTATATGAATGATCCAGGCCAGCCAGAGGTCTTTCCAGGTCTCCTGGATAACCCAGCACTCAGGGTTGCCCAGTGGAGTGGTTCTTTGGAAGATTATCACTATTGATTTTTGTGTAGCCTCAAAATATGTGAAACAACATTCTCAGAACTAAAGGGGAGAAGTAGATCAATCCATGATCATAATGGGAGATTTTAACACAACTCTTTTGCTAAAAGTTATAAAAAGAATGAGCAAACCAAAAAAAAAAAAAAGTAAAAATGTGAGGATTTGAGCAACATGATTAACAAATTTGATGAAATTAATATATAGAGAAGAGTGAACCAACTGAATTCTAGAAAGGAAGTCTTAACAAACATAAAAAACTGAAATAATAGAACACTTGCCTAGTTCAGTCAGTAGAGTGTGCGACTCTTGATCTTGGAGTCAAAACTTTAAGCCCCTGTTGGATGTAGAGATCAGTTAAGTTAAATAAATAAATAAATAAATAAATAAATAAATAAATAAAAACTGAAATAAAGCAGAGTATGTTCTCTGACCACAATGTAATTAAGCTACTAATAACTAACAAAAATACCTATACAAACTCCCACAATTTTAGAAATTAATAATATATTACTAAACAATCTGATAGGTCAACCCAAAAATCACAATAGGAATTCAAATATATTTTTAATTGAACGTGTTAAAAATGCGATGTATCAAAACTTGTAGGGCTGCATCTGAAGCTGTGTTCCCAGAGAAATTTATACACTTAAATGTAGCCTTTAGAGAGGTAGAAAAACTGAAAATGAAAAATCTCAATATTTCAACAACGTAGAAAAAGAACAGCAAACTCAGATTAAGTAGAGAAGGTAAATAATAAAGAACAAAATAGAAAATAATAAAACAGAAAACAATGAGATTTATCTGATCCTTAAAAACAAAACAAAACAAAACAAAACAAAACCTATGAAATTGACAAACACCTGGCCAGTCTGACCAGGAAAAGCAGGGGAGGGAGGGTAGTGGAGGGGGGAGAGAGGAAGAGAGAGGGGGAAAAAGGAATTGGCAGGGTAGGGAGTGCAACTAAACCAGTTTAGAAATGAAAAAACAATCATTGAAAAGATCATTAAGGTGACCATGCAAATAATTTTATACTGATAATTTTGCAAATCTGGGTAAAGTTGACAAATTGAAAATCTCAATGTATCAAAATGAACACAGTAAGAATAGGAGGATTTGAATAATGTCACATCTATCAAAGGAAGTGAGCCTATAATTAAAATCTTCCCCACCTGAGATGTTTCACTAGTGCATTCCACTAAACATTGAAAAAAGTTATAACATCAATCTTACACAAACTTTTCCAGAGAATAGGAAAGAAATAGGAAAGAAATTTATGGGATTTACATAGCCTTTATACCCAAGCCTGACAATGACACACAAAGAAAGAAATTATAATCCATTCTCTCTCATGAACATGCATGCAAAATTTTTTTTAAAATAACAAGGAATCAGGGCGCCTGGGTGGCGCAGTCGGTTAAGCGTCCGACTTCAGCCAGGTCACGATCTCGCGGTCCGTGAGTTCGAGCCCCGCGTCAGGCTCTGGGCTGATGGCTCGGAGCCTGGAGCCTGTTTCCGATTCTGTGTCTCCCTCTCTCTCTGCCCCTCCCCCGTTCATGCTCTGTCTCTCTCTGTCCCAAAAATAAATAAAAAACGTTGAAAAAAAAATTTAAAAGTAAAATAACAAGGAATCAAGCTTTGTAATAGGTAAAAAGAATAATACCTCATGAACAAATTGGATTTATTTGATATGTAAGATTGGTTTTAAAGTTAAAAATCAATGTAATTCATCACAGTAATGGATATAAAAAATCATATTATCATCTCAATAGATGCAGAAAAAGTTTTTTTATAAAATTCAATACCCATTTATAATAAAAATTCTTGCCTTCCCAAACATATCTGGAAAACCCACACTTAAGAGTTAAATATTGAGGGGTGTTTGGGTGGCTCATTTGGTTAAGCATCTGACTATTGATCTCAGCTCAGGTCTTGATCTCAGGGTCATGAGCTCAAGCCCTGTATTGCGCTCCATGCCCAGTGTGGAGCCAACTTAAAAAAAAAAAAAAAAAAGAAAGAGTTTGGGGCACCTAGGTGGTTCAGTCCGTTAAGCCTCCGACTTCAGCTCAGGTCATGATCTTACAGTTCGTGGATTTAAGCCACATGTTGGGCTTTGTGCCAACAGCTCAGAGCCTGGAGTCTGCTTCAGATTCTGTCTGTCTGTCTGTCTCCCTCGGCCCCTCCCCCGCTCATGCTCTGTCTCTCAAAAATAAATAAACATTAAAAAAAAACAGTTAAATATTGAAAAATTTTTTAAAAACCAAGAATGAGACAAGAATGGCTAGTTCATTATGCTGGAGGTCCTAGCCAGTGCAATTAGGTAAGGAAAAAGGAAATAAACCCTATTAGAATTGGAAAGGGAGACATAAATCTGTCATTATTTATACATAATTTCATATGTAGAAGAATCTAAAGTATCTACAGATACACTGTTGAATTAAGAGGAGAATTAAAGAAGGTCACTGGGTACACAGTCAATAAAACAAAATCATGTATTTAGTTTCTATACACAGTTAAATTTCTATAAGCTAGCAATAAACAATTAGAAAATCGAGTGTTAAACATAGTGCCATTTACCAATAGTATACACAAGCCATGTGTCTAAGAACCAATCTAAAAACATGTGCAAGATCTCTACACAGAAAACTATAAAACGTTGTTGGGGGAAATTGAAGATCTAACTAAAGGAGAGATATAGCAGTTTCACAAAGTAGAGTAATAGTATAGAAATGTTGTTTTCTTACCACTCCAAAACGTAGTGGCTTAAACCAGCCACAATTCTGTCATTGCTCATAATTCTACGGATTGACTGGGACTCAGTGGGCGGTTGTGGTGGTGTCACTTGGGGTGTCTCATGGAGCTGCGATTAAACATCAGCTGGAATTACAACAGCCAGGATGGCTTCATTCACTGACACCTTGTGGGGGGAAGGCTGGGAGGTTGGGCTCAGCTGAGACAACTGGGCTCCTCTCTTTGTTTCCATGGATCTAGGCCTGGACAGGCCTCTTCCCTGTCCACATGACCTTTCCATATGATCCCTCCATCAGGGTATCTGAATGTCTTCTATGACAACTCAGAGATCTCCAAAATGCAAAAGTGAAAGCTGCCTGGCCTTGTTGAGCCTTATGCCCAGAACCGGCATGATGTTGTTTCTGCCATATTCTAATAGTTAAAGCAAGTCACAAAGTTAACCCAGATGTCATGTGGGAGGGGACTAATTACATAAGAACAAGAATACTGGGTGTCATGTTTAAGACGAGATATTACAGTGTACTTTCTGGTCTTTAAGGATTCACATCCCGCACAGATAAAATATACTTACATTCACCTCTCTCTGGACTCCCAAAGCTCATCCCATATGGCATCTTGTAATCTAAGTCACGTCCAAATTCAGATGGGGCTCATGAGATGTTTTCCTGCAGATATATTGAGGTAGTGCAGACCGTGAATTAAAAAGACAAGTTATCTCTATCCCCCTTCTCCTGAATACACACAGACACATACACTCAATATACCTTCATAAGCTAGGGATACGATGACCACAATAAATGCTTGCATTCAAAACAGGGGAGTGAAGGGGCGACTGGGTGGCTCAGTCGGTTGGGCGTCCGACTTTGGCTCAGGTCATGATCTCGCGGTCCGTGAGTTCGAGCCCCGCGTCAGGCTCTGGGCTGATGGCTCAGAGCCTGGAGCCTGCTTCCGATTCTGTGTCTCCCTCTCTCTCTGCCCCTCCCCTGTTCATGCTCTGTCTCTCTCTGTCTCAAAAATAAATAAACGTTAAAAAAATTAAAAACAAACAAACAAAAAAAACCAGGGGAGTGAAAAGGAGGTGCAAAGCGGTCATTGATACATAGCAATTCCCAAATCCACTGGGCATATGTTGCTAGTCCTGCTTCTTGGAATAGATCTCCGTTGCTCTTCACCCTAGCCTCTGGAGAGCCCTCTATCCTGCTTTTTCCACTGGATGTTTGTAGCTGAGAAGCCTTAACCTACTTCCTCCCCATAGAAGTTTGAGGACTTAGAGGCCTCTTTTCATTTGGAAATGTCTCTGCCCAGGCCAACACAGTTCTTTAAGAACTTTTTTGGGTTTCTGATGAATCAAGTGATAAATTGACTCCAAGTGATAAGATGACTCTCATAGATAAAAGACTCTCTTACTCTTCTGCTTCACTTATCCATTGCTCTTGAACACACTCCCCAAACAAAGTGGCTTAAAATAACAGCAATGTGTTATTTCTTATGATTTGGTGGGTTGTCTGGAAAATGCTGATAAACTGGACTCTATTAAAGTTATAAAGAACCTCTAAAAACAATAACAGAACAGACAACCTTGAGGGGAAAAGTACATGTGTAAGGGGTGATGTAAACAGGCACTTCAGAAAATAGGGTATCTAAATGGCCAATAAATATATGAATGCTCAACTTCATTAGTCATTAGAGAAATTAAAATTAAAACCACAACAATACTCAAAATGATAGCTAAAATAAAAGAGCTGATTACAAGCAAAATTGTTGGGGGAGTATAAATACACACAACTACTTTGAAAAACTGTCATTATCTGTTAAACATATCACATACCTTATGACCCAGCAATTTCATTTTTAGGTATATGTCCACCAGAAACATATACACACATGTGCACCAAAAGACATGTGCATGCATGTTCATAGAAACATTTTTTTTAAAGTAGACTCCATGCCTAATGTGGGGCTTGAACTCACAACCCTGAGATCATGAGTCAGATGCTTTACTGACTGAGCCACCCAGGTGCCCCAGAAGCATTATTTTTAATGTCTCAAAATAGGAACAACTCTAATATCCACCAACAATTTGAAAAACAAATCAATACATGCAATGTTGACATAAATTAAATACTATAAAGCAAGGAAAACAAATGAGCTGCTCTATACAGCATGGGATAAATCTCACAAATACAATGAACGGTAAACTAAAGAAACCAGACAGAGAAAGTACATGTGATGTGCTTTCATTTGTATAAAGTACTAGTTAGTGGAGAGAGGGACTCAACTTTCCATTTGTTGGCCAGGTGATGGTTACACCAGTTGTTCTTTTTGTAATAATTCACTGAGCTATGCACCTTGGGCAAAAGTTTATTGTAAAAAGGAGGGAATGTGTGAACACTTTAATTTAATAGAACATACAAATGAAAATAATCCATTCTCCCTGGGAGAGCCTTCATAGTTGAGTTATGAATGAGGAGGAAATGTGCACCAGGCCAACTGGGGGAAGAAAGTATTCTGGGAATAGGCATTCTTTAAGCCAAGTGACTAAAGTGTGAAACAATTGGCCATAAACTGGGGCTCTGCAAGAAATGTCATCTCACAGGCTAGGAGGAAGGGAAGGTGAGAGAGATGGAAGAAACAGGAAAGATCCAGGCCAAGTAATTCAGATTTTATAATGCTGTAGGAAGGTACCGAGAGGTTTTAAGTATGGAAGCATAGGTTCTGGTTTGCATTAAAAAAAAAAAAAAATCAGGCTGAGTACAGGGTGATTGGAAGGGAATGCCTGATAAAGTGTGCCCACCTCCATACCTTCTCCCCAGTTATTTCGCCCGTACCAAAGGTAGAGTGAGTGAGAGGTCAGATCACAGCTCCAGAAAATAACAAAGCTCACAGGTGAATTCAGTCTTGCTCTGTGTTTTCAGTCTCATTAGGACCAGAAAGTCACTGGCTATCAGAACTGGATGACAGGTACAGAATTCTCAGTGATAATTAGTCCACTGAAATGTCTTAGTGCTGATGACTGAATCATTGTCCAAAGTCTAAAATACCAGGAAAGACACTGAAGTACCTGTGTATGCGTTCATTTGCTACAACTAGCTTTTCCTGTCCTTCATCAAGCCAAAACTAGCTATTCTAGGCTTTTCTTAGTCAAAACCAGTTATACCTGTTATAATACTTTACCTCCCACAGCTAGCTTGTTACACATATTTTCACAAATGCAAACTGAGAAAATCTACCTTGTCAGAGTCACACAAATGGGAACCTAACAAACATATAGATGTCCAACCTAACTATTAATCAGATAAGTGCTATAATTAAGATGAAATATCATTTCACAGGTACCGTGTTGGCAAAGATTTTGAAGTCTGACAACGCAACTGGGAAAAAAGAGAACCTTCATATACCGCAGAAGAGAATGGAAATTGGTTTGACTGTTCCGGAGTGCAATTTGTTAACACCTTATAGAGCTAAAAATGCACCAGTTCATCAAACCAGACATGCCACTTCTAGGTAGAAACTGTCTCGAGATCCTCAAATTCTCTGAATAAAAAACCAAGTGTTAACATTCCAACATGTTGAGGATCAATATTTTTGTAAAATACAGTAAAAACATAAAACAAATAAAACATAAACAGACAAAATAGGAGCACCTGGGTGGCTCAGTTGGTTAAACGTTCGACTTTGGCTCAGGTCATGATCTCGTGGTTTGTGAGTTCGAGCCCCGCATCGGGCTCTATGCTGACAGCTCAGAGTCTGCAGCCTGCTTCAGATTCTGTGTCTCCCTCTCTCTCTGCCCCTCCCCTGCTCACACTTTGTCTCTATCCAGCCCCCCTCTCAAAAAATGAATAAACATTAAAGAAAATTTTTAAAAATACAAAATACAAGCCTGCATATGATACTTTTTTTTTTTTCTTGTCAGTTCAGCAGACATCAAAGTACCCAGGTAATTTGCTTTTCAAGTTTCTGAAAGCTTATTCTCAATTTCGGTACTTTGTAGTCATTATCTGGTAATAGTCTTCAGTCCACACTTTGAGGAGCCCAGACAATGCTAATGCTAGCCCGTAGGAACAAGGACATGCATCGAGAGGATGTTCATTGCAGTACTGTTTTAAATATAAAAAAGTTTAGGGGCGCCTGGGTGGCGCAGTCGGTTAAGCGTCCGACTTCAGCCAGGTCACAATCTCGCGGTCCGTGAGTTCGAGCCCCGCGTCAGGTTCTGGGCTGATGGCTGGAGCCTGGAGCCTGTTTCCGATTCTGTGTCTCCCTCTCTCTCTGCCCCTCCCCCATTCATGCTCTGTCTCTCTCTGTCCCAAAAATAAATAAAAAACGTTGAAAAAAAAATTAAAAAAAAATAAATATAAAAAAGTTTAAGTTCACTACCATAGTGGAAAATAAACATTATAGCCAAACAGTGAAACACAATACAGCAATTAAAATGAATAGATCTAGGGGCACCTGGGTGGCTCAGTTGGTTAAGTGTCCAACTTTGGCTTAGGTCATGATCTTACCGTTTGTGAGTTCCAGCCCTGTGTCAGGCTCTGTGCTGACAGCTCGGAGCCTGGAGCCTGCTTTGGATTCTGTGTCTCCCTCTCTCTTTGCCCCTCCCCCGCCCATGCTCTGTCTCTCTCTTTCTCTCTCTCTCTCTTTCTCAAAAATAAATAAACATTAAAAATTGAAAAAATGAATAGTTCTATAGATATTAACATGGATGAATCTTGAAACTAAAAGATTGAGTGAAAAAAAATTGTTGATGGAATCTTTCTTGCATGGCATCATTTGAAAGTTTCAAAAATACTCAAAACAACATCATATGAAAGTGTTATAGATATAAATGCATTTATTACAATTAAGGAATGCGAGATTACATACCAGCTTCAGGGTAGTAATTTTCCTTTGGGAAGTGTGAGAAGGAATATGAGGTAAGGAACCTGATTTTATCTGTAATGTTGTATTTCTTTAAAAAAATTGAAACAGATACTATATAATGTAAATATTTGTTAAATTCGGGTATTGGGTACATAGGTGCCATGTTATTTCCTTTTAAAACATGTTTGAATTATTTCATAAGTTTTCACTTAAAAAGGCAATGAAAACAGTTCAAAGAAATTCAGTACATGTTTGAAAAACAAACAGTTTTAAAGTGTCACAGTTTATTTGGCCAGAATATATGTAGCTTTAGAGAAATAGGCTTTATCGTATTAAAACTTTAATCAGTTTCGGTTCACAACAAAATTGAAGGGATGGTACAGAGATTTTCCCTTGTACCCCCTACCCCCACACAGAGAAAACTCCCCCACCAGAGAGGTACATTTGTTAAAACTGATAAACCCACACTGACACATCATAATCACCCAAAGTCCATAGTTCACTCTTGCTGTTGTATATTTTGTGGATTTGGACACATGAATTAATCGTGTACTTTTCATTTCAAAGTTCTCTCTTAAAACTGGAATAGTCCATACACTCATGAATAAATGAATGAATGAAAAAAGCTGTCCTGCTCTGAACACAAAATCTGTGTTCCAGTCTCCTCTCTTCCTATAGTAACCTGTGTGGATATCAACAAGTCTCAAATCACAGTGGGAAACTTAGAGGTCACCTACTCCACCCTCCTCATTATAAAAGAAACTTGCTTAGAGAGGCAGTGAATTGACCAACGCCACACACTGATTGTTGCTGAAACCAAGATGAGGGTTGGACATTTGAACATTTTCTTCATTAGAAAAGTCAAAGTCATTTAGAAACAAAAGTACAGCATTATAACTGCTCCTTGTGTCTCTAAGTGTCAATTTCAGACACTTAAATCCAATAGCCCACACTGTTTCTTCTTCAAAACTCAGTTGAGGGATCCCTGGCCCATAAGAAGCAGGGAAAGAATGCTGGCTTTGGAGTCAGGCAGATCTCAGTATGATTTCCAGCCTTGCTCTGTGCTGAGGGCCATATGACCTTGAGTCCACGTTTACTCATCTTCAAGTATGGGAAAAAACAAACTACAAGTCATATAAGGAGTCCCTGGCACATGATGGACACAATGAGTGTCTAATGAATGCTCTTTTCTTTCATGATCCTTAACTGCTAAGGCACAGAGCATAAAATGACTCCATGCCTGCCTGGAAGTGATGAGACGGACATGTGACAAACAACTGCAATAGAGTGAGGCAAGGGCCAACCTAGATACATTCAGAGTACTCTGAGATAATCGAACAAGCAGCAAGTCACTATTTTGCTATACTACATTGCCACTTAATGTGTCTGAGTTACAATTTATTCACTTATAAAATGGTTCTAGGGGCACCTGGGTGGCTCAGTTGGTTGAGCAACCGACTTCGGCTCAGGTCATGATCTCACAGTTTGTGAGTTCGAGCCCCGTGTCGAGCTCTGTGCTGACAGCTTAGAGCCTGGAGCCTGCTTCAGATTCTGTGTCTCCCTCTCTCTCTCTGCCCCTCCCCCATTCATGCTCTGTCTCTTTCTGTCTCAGAAATAAATAAACCTTAAAAAAAATTTATGAAATGGTTCTCTGCTTACTATTCTGCTGATTCAAAAGTGAGCGCAGAAAAAAATGAAAGTGCTAGTATGTCATCGAGCATAATGCCAATGCATTGTTTGTCACCCCCACTCCCTGACACAAGTGGGAGGCAGAATAATGGCCTTTCAAACATGTCCACATGCCTAGGTTGCATGGCAAGGAGGAATTAAGGTTGTAGGTGGGATTAAGTTTGCTAACTAGCTACTCCTAAAATAAGGAAATCATCCTGGATTAACAGGGTGGGCCCAATATAATCACAAGGTCTTTTAAAGGTGGAAGAGGGATGCAGAAGCTCAGAGGTAGTTTTGAAGATGCTCCACTGCTGGCTTTGAAGATGGAGGAAGGAAATACAGAGCAAAGGAATGCTGTTGGCCTCTGGCAGCTGGCAAAGGCAAGGAAACAGATTCTCTCCCAGAGTTTCCAGGAGGAATGGAGCCATGCCAACAGCCCGACTTTAGCCCACAAGACCCATTTCAGAACTGTGAAATAATAAATTTCTGCTGTTTTTAGGCCATTACATTTGTGATAATTTGTTTACAGCGTCAGCAGGAAACCAGCACAAACCACAAACTCAATACTCGAAAGACAACAGCATAAAGAATGGGTTGGTGCAAAAGGCAGCACAGACTGTGAGTCCTGGTTTCCTTCTTTTAGATTTCAAGGTCATCAAACCAGAGACACTGGGTTAAAAACCAGAGACACTGCCCTTTCACGGTCAATCTGGACCTAGAATCAGCAGGATGGGGTCTTTCATTGAATATCCTCTAGATCTACTTAGCTCTGACAGGCATAGGCTGGGCTCATCTCTACTCACTACTGGCCCCAGCATATTCCATGATGGACATCGAACATGGATCCCCCAGAAAAGCCCCAACTCCTACGTGTCAGAACATTTCTCTCGGGCCAAATACTGCACACGAATGTTCCTTTATTTCTCCTGATTCTTATTCCAGATATTTAGGTCCACCAGATAAAACTGGTAATCCTCTCTCAGAATGTAGATCAAAGGTCTCTCTCCTACAGTAAGTTCGCTTTTTGGTCCCAGCTCTTCACTTCCCTGTAGCAGTATCCATATCCATGTAATGGAACGGTTGAGTATACTTCCCTACTCCTTGACTTTGGGCTTGGCCAGATTACTTGCTTTGGCCAATGGAATTTTGGTGACTGCGGCAAGAGCAGAGAATGAAATGATTTCTGCAGTCAAGATCTCTTGCTTTTTAGTGACTCACTATGAGACCATCTGGTCTGAGGAGGAGGATGAGAACCATGGAGAGCAGATCTGAACCCAACCTGCAGCTTAGAGAGTGCAGCCCAAAGGCTGGAGTCAAGCACAGCCCAGGGAATTGGCTCTCATCTTGCAGACCATAAGCCTCAGAAGCATTCAGTCATCACGTCTTTGAGCAGTTTGTTGCAAAGCATTATTGTGGCAATTGCTGATGGATAATACCTCCTACACGAAAGCTTTTATAGTAACTCTTCCTCAGTAGAAGTGACCAACAGTATCCTCTTTTGTGCCCATTGTACTGTTACAGATTTATATACCTGCCTCCCCAAATGAACTGAAGTTTCTCAAGGGCAGGTACAGAATATCATTGACTTTGTATCTATGATCCCTAGCATGATGGCCAAAATATAAGGGGCCCCTATGCTTTTTTTTTTAATGAAAAGCTACAATTAAACCAATAAACAAATGAATGAATGTAAGGAAGACACTATTCCAAGTCTGAGACCTTGAAGTAGGGGCAGTGCAGGAGAGGAGGAAATCATGGGTTTCTGGGCTGCTGGAAGTGTCTTCAAATACATAAGGAGCCAAGCTTGGTGAGTAGATGGAATAAATCATATTTTTAAAACACAGATGTTCTGTTTTTCAAGTATCTATGCATGCTATTGTGATGAATGAAACACATTTATCTCTAAGTAATAAGAAGTGTGTAGTTACTTGTATTATGTATTTTTGCACATAATGTATAAAAAAACCTCTCATTTCGTATGAGGAATGAAAAGTTTTGACATTACTACAAAATGGGGCAACAACTATTCTAGACTATTCCCTCTAAAGAAGGGAACTCAGCACCGTGCTGGGTCTCCCTTGCTTGTTGACTGGTAGACCATGTAGCAGGGACTTGGCATGTCTGTCTGGCTTAGTCTTTCCTGAGTGTCTGGGTCACTGCACATTTACATCACAAGGGCAAGGCTACTGTCAGACTTCAAGATACCTCAAAGAAAATTATAAGCTTTCACTCTTTCTCTACCCTTCCTATCACAAAAGCTGTCACATCACTGCATTTTCCAGCTCAGTCTTTGGGTGTAATTATAGTCATTGCCATGAGCATTCTTCCAAAAGAGAGGCTTATTTAATAGGGGGGAGCTCACATGCACAAAAGGAAAGACTGCCAGAACAGGAGTAATGATTGAACACTGAGAGTTTCAAACATAAAAACTATACACTGAAGGTGGCAGGGAACTGACTTAACCGTGTGCCTTCCTGTCCTGAATATTTATAGCAGCAAAGAGGTTTCTGTGCAGAAGCCCTTTCTCCTTAAGTGGGTTTATTTCCTTTATTCTAATTCATTTAAAGGATGCCATCTCTAATCCGTGGATGGAATAGTAGATAGAAATATTTAAGGGTTTGAAGGCATGCTATGGCGACTGAGAATGGAGGTTGGGGAGAGGGAAGCAAATAGATCAATGGTGATTTCACTTAGAATTTTTTTATCTATTCACAGGTGACTCTTCTTTATTTTTTCAAAAATTTTTTTTAACATTTATTTATTTTTGAGAAAGAGAGAGAGAGAGTGCAAGCAGGGGAAGGGAAGAGAGACGGAGACACAGAATCCAAAGCAAGCTCCAGGCTCCAAGCTGTCAGCACAGAACCTGACGCGGAGCTCGAACCCACAGACCCTGAGATCATGACCTGAGCCGAAGTCGGACGCCCAACCAACTGAGGCATCCAGGCACCCCTCAAGTTCTTGACTTAAGCCAGGACACAGGCATAGTTCTCTGGGGCTGACAGAGCTAATAGGAAACTCTGGGGAGGATGTTAGGTAAAAAAACATTTATTGATGAACACATGAATGAGTGAGTGAATAAACGAACAAATGCTTCAGACTAACCGTTTGCTCTCCTGCCCCCTCAATCACCCTTCCCTGAGCACCCTACCCTCCTGTGGCAATAAAGTACTTTCTATTTCCCAAACATCATGCTTCCTCATGCTGTAAACTCTGGCTCCCTTATCTCCCCATGCAGACCACCATAGCCTGGTAGCTTCCTCCTCAACCTTCAAGTCACAACTCAAGCTCCGTGCTCTGATAGTACTTTATACAAATATAATGGTACAAAACATATTATAGTGCAATTCTCCCAGCTTCAGTGCAGGAGCCATGCATTTTAATCACCGCAGCTAGTCATCTGCCTTAACGCCTGGTGCATCACAGGTATTCAGTAAGTGATCACTGAATGACCTATCTGACTCTTCCAGTGCCTTCCAAATCAGACTATAAATTACTTCAGTGCAGGATGATCTCTTCTACAATTCTTTCCTTATACATCTTCCTTCCCCAGCATATATCAGTCCCTCACCCTGTCCCAGAATTGACCAAGCAGCAAAAGGAATAAGACATAGTTGTGGGTTTTGGGAAGGAGGAAAGAGGAAAAAAATCACTGGATGAATTTTAGCTGGAGGTGACATCACCAGATTTGCCTGTGGGAAAGAAACGTTATAGTTTATAGACAGTAGCATTTTGAAGTAGACAAGAAGGTCATAGTGATAGTACAGAAGAAAGATGATTACAGGTTAATGCAGATTTTAACTAGGATCAGGGCAGTGGGAATACAGAGCTGGGGATATAGATCATGTGCCTCAGAGACAGCATTTATAGGATTTGGTGGCTGACTAAAAATGATGCAAAAGATGGAAAGAGTCTAGGATGACTGGAAGGTAGTTACCTTGGGTGAACCGTGTGCCCTTCAGTAGGTGGGGGTACAGGGGGAGTAGGTCCACCAGAAGAAGGGAGAAGGGCCCTGAGTTAAGTGTCTCTTTTAGTGCAAATGAAAACCCCACGGATCCTCCAGAAGATAAATACCCACCAGCCGTCAGTTGTTCCGGAGGAGAGCAGTCTGGGCTAAAGATACAGATTTCAGAGTCATTAGCGAACAAGTGGAAGTTGAAGGTTAGGTAATGACTTATTTTGCCCAAGGATATTGTATACAGAAGAGGTTTTAGGGATCTGGGGTGGGAAATTATATGGTTATATAGAAAATGTTGGGGAGTTGACTTAAACTACCTGCCTTCCATTGCTAAATATGTGCAGAAGCAGTTTTAAAGAAGTGAGTATTGATAGTGTAACACCTTTCCTCCGGGGCTGGCTGTGTGTAATTTGAAAAGCTCCCTACGTATGTCTGATATAATCTCCCATCTCGTGAGCCACTGTGGAACATACTTCCACAACACTCGATATACCTATCTACGTGTCTGACTTTCCTACTAGATTCTGCGCTGTTTGAGAGCAGGAATTTTATCTTGCTCAAATCTATATCCCCAGCACTTAGCACAGTATCTGGCACACGGGTATCCAAATGCTGTAGGAGTCAGATGATCTTGTTGATTATTATTGATTTCATGGGTATGGCTTGTCACTGACATCTTAAATGTGAGAAAAGGAGGCCTCACAAGATTGAATAACTTCGTCATGTCATGCCGCTAAGAAGTGGTTCAGCAAATATCTTGCCCCAGTGGCAATCCAGTGCTCTCTCACCATGGCCCATTGCCTCTGCTCACTTAGATCCACTGCCATCACCAGGCAGGGTGGGAAGATAACTTAGCAACTGGCTGTAGCGTTTCTGAACACCTTGCTAAATTAAATTCAAAGTACCCTCTAAAGTTTGCTCAGCTTGCCTTCCCACTCTCGGCTAGCAGACGTCTTGAAATATCAGGTGAGAAGAATAAATATTAAGATAGGAGCCATATCAGAGTGGACTCACTGTACAGAAATACTCAGGCTGGCTGGAGAAATAGAAGGAATGACTAAGTGAAGGAGAAGTGTGTGTCATAATTCTAGATAAGCCTCACCCCTTTTATCTGATCAAATAAGGAGTTTGTTTTCACATGTTTCTTATGTGAATAATCCAATTTTTCAAGCAGGAAATTAAAAGCTTTGCTGCTCTTTAGATCTGTCTTTAACCAAAAAAATTGACATGTGGTTTCTGTATTTAATATATGGAATATATGCTAAAGAAAAAAAAAAAGAAAAATGCTAGAGGGGATTTTTATGAGAGGAAATTTTATGATGGAAAAATGTAGAGGAGCAGTACGGAAACCCAGCTCATCCATGGTTTGGGAACAAACAGCCCTTGACTTATAAACACCTACTACCGATGAGGTAACATGGACTCTCAGCTGGCCAGAACTCCTCCGGGAAAGCTGTCATGGAGAATGTGGCAGCTTTCTGAGAGCCTAGGCATCCAAGGGTGGTAAAAGGAAGACCCTGAAAAATTAACAAAGCTTGGAGGAGCTGTCTCAATGGGTATACTCTCAAGGGGCAGGGATGCTGCTTAGATTTCTCTTTGTGAAATGAGCCTCAGTGAGGAAGAACTACGAATGTTAGGAGGGTGGAGGCCACAACCAGTCATGTAACTGGATGGGGGTTAGTATAATCTGTTTGCTTTGGAACAAATAGCAGTAGCTCCAGAAGCGAGGGGAGCTGGGTTGGGGGAGCTGGCCAACACTGCCCACTCCTCTGAGTCAGGCAACATGGATGGGCTTCACTCCACGTAAGGATCCAAAGGACAGAGGAAATAAGAGGCAGGAGACAGGTACAAGAAGAAAGTAGAGTGCCAAAGACCAGATTTGCCCAAGTAGAAACTTGGCCATGGGATGACCACGTACTAGGAAAGGGGAAGGGATTCTCTTTCTCTTTTACTACAGACCTGGAAGCCTTCCCGGAGCTTTCTTGGCTTAAAGTCTCCTTTCCTTTCTCTGTGATTCAAGGTCCTTTGTTCATCCTTTGCTTATAATGGATGTTTTTGTAGTTATCTGAATTGACCCCTTGAGTTAAGCTCATGAGAGGGAAATAACACTTAACAGTAATCAAATGTACTGGCTACTTTAAAATTGTTATTTCATTTCAGTCTTATGCCAATCCTGTAAAGAGAGAACTATTATTATCCTCAGGAAACCAAGCCTCAGAAAGTTAAATATTTTATTCATATTCACCAAGAAGTAAGGGGCAGGGCAGAAATTCAAATCTGAACCCGAAATCTTCCTTCCAGAGATTTGCTTGTCTCCCATGAGGCCCCAAATCAGTTCTTGCATGCCATTTTCCTCTCAGAGTACCTAGCATGGCAACTTGCACATGCTAAGTACTCAATACAAGTTTATTGAATTGATTTTGAGTTTGTCAGTTTTTTTTGGGGGGGGGGGTCCATTTTTATTGAATTGACTTCAGGGTATTATTATTACATGAGAATGTATGTTAGTAGAGACGTCCCAGACATAAATCTTGTCTACCTTCTCGGAGTCTCTCAAGTGCCTCACCCACCTACAGTCCACTCTACTCTAGATTTGGACGGGAGGCCACATTTCAGGACATTGGTCTGGCTTCCTGGGAGCTTCTGAAAGGCCAGATGACAACACTGAAATATGGGGGGATCAGGTCCCAGTGGGATAAAGTTCAATGAAAGGTAAGTGGGAGAGAAGGGAGCCAGATGGATAAACCATGTCCTTTCTTTTCTTGTAACCTTTGTGGAGAAAGTCCTACTGAATGGTGAAAGTGTTATGCTTTCTGAGCTATCTGGCAAGTACTGGTTGGCAGGGTAACTCATTGCCTCATAAGGCCTTGCATTTTTTCTTATGGCACTTTCGTTCTTCTTCACCTGCACTGCCCTGGGCTGGCACTTCCCAAGTAAAACGTCACCGCTGAGGCTAAGGAATAGACATGTGCTAGGTCATAACATAAATAATCCAATAGGGGGCACCTGGCTGGCTCAGTCCGAAGATCATGCTACTCTTGATCTCAGGGTCAAGAGTTCCTGCTCCCCATTGCACATAGAATTTATTTAAACAAAGAAAAGAAAAGAAAAGAAAAGAAAAGAAAAGAAAAGAAAAGAAAAGAGGAAAGGAAAGGAAAGGAAAGGATCCAGGGAAACTGTAACAAACATATATGCACCTAGCAACAGAGACATAAAATAGATTTATAAAGAAAAACTGATGAGATTGGCAAACTCTTAAGTCATACTGGGAGATTTTACTATACTCCCCTCAGAAGCTGGTAGATTTCAATACTTCTCACTTTGAAGTTGAGACAAAGAGAAAAGAAATTAAGTGTACCAGATCCAAATGAGAAAAATGATGCAAAATATCTTTGAAAACCCAACTGGAACGTGGAATCCTATTGAATAATCATAACATAGCTTCTATGGAAATATAGGTTTGGGGTTTCAGAAAAATGTCATAGTTTAGGATATAACAAATTTCTAAGTCAAGGAGAACCCAGTTCTCAAAGTCAGGGTGCAGTGCTATGGCACCTAGATTCCCACGTGCAGATACTACTGGCCCCAGGCTCCTGGGTCACTGTACATGGAAGATCACCCTTCCATCTGGTCAGAGCCCATGCTGAGCTGTTAGAAGGTGGGCTTTTGAGGATTTTTTTGGTCTCTGCCCCCAGCCTCCCAATCTTTTAACTCTTTCCATGTGATGAAAAACTGCATACCAAGCAAAGTTAGCCCAGAAACTGGAGAACTGTGAGAAAGTTGTTTTGATGCTAATGCTTCTACTGAGTTTTGCATTTGAAATTCTTGGTGGTCTTTTACAGTAAATACACATAAAATTTTACCCTCTCATAGTTTCTCATGTACCATATATTCAGGTTACTATTAATTTGAATTCCTGCCTCCCTAAACAATCTGCAGTTTTCTAATGACACATTGGATTAATTTAAAAAACACTTGCCATTTTTTTCTTCATTATAAAAGCAACACTTATTCGTTGTAGAAGACTTGGTAAATACAGAAAAGCAGAAAGAAGAAAATAAAATTCACTCATTATCCTACCACTCAGTGGTTTCACATTTTATCTTAACCCCATCACAACTTTTTGAAACTGACTGACTAGATTTTCCTGAAGTTCTCAGGCTGGCTTTTCCTTCCCACCTCTGTCCTTTCTTTCTGTTCTCCTTCTGGCCTCTCTCCCGCCCCATTTCCTTTACATCTGCTGTTCATCACTAAATAACAATCGCCTTCCCAAATTACTATTTCAAATTTCGTTATATTTTATTAACTCAGAAAATTTAGGTGTAAGAGATCCATAGGTGAAGACATGAATTTGTCCATCAGATTTGATGTAAAAGGTAACTACTAGCACAAGTCACGGGAGGGATGGATTGGGCGAGACACGAGAAAGAATCAGTACCTGGAGCTACCCCAAAAGCTCACTTTCTCCCAGTTCTACCGAGTCACCAGTCTGGATGAGCAAAAGCTATTTACTGTGCTCTAATAATAATGATACATAGGCACATAGCACTCACTATGTGCCAAGCCCTTTTAGAAGCACTTTGTATATGTTAACTTATTTAGTTTTTATACTAGTTTTGTGTCAGAAGTACTAGTGATATCATCCCATTTTGCGGAGAAGGACACTGGGACATGAAAAAATTAAGTCACTTGCTCAATGTTCCAAAGCTACTAAGAAACAGAGATTGGATTTGAACCCTGCCCACCTGTTTCCAGACTCGGTCTTTCAAACCACTGTGCTACCCTGCATCCAAAGTCCCTTCATATTCTGTAAGTGGTGATTTCCACAGCATGGGATGTGACAGACAACTTTGGGCATGGAGAACTTTCTAAAATACTTTGTATTTACTTAAATGTGTGTTAGAAAAAAATATCCTTCACAAGAGTGATATCGCAAATATTTTTGCTCTGGATGAATAAAGCTTAAAGTCAATTTCAAGAACCATATTAATAACAGTACAGATGGGGCGTCTGGGTGGCTTGGTCGGTTAAGCGTCCGACTTCGGCTCAGGTCATGATCTCACGGTCCGTGAGTTCGAGCCCCGCGTCGGGCTCTGTGCTGACAGCTCAGAGCCTGGAGCCTGTTTCAGATTCTGTGTCTCCCTCTCTCTCTGCCCCTCCCCTGTTCATGCTCTGTCTCTCTCTGTCTCAAAAATAAATAAATGTTAAAAAAAATAAAAAAAAAATAATAACAGTACAGATGGTATATAAAGGTTGCAAAAATAAAAGTGACACGCTAATGAAATCTAGGAAACACTGTTCATTTAAAACCAACATCTCACCTCCAACTGAACGCATCTTGGGGAGATTCCCCACCAGCAGAACGGATCAAAGATGGCTGACTCTAATCCTTGCCCATACTGAATTCTGCTAGCACACTAAGCGAGGGTCTTTGGTGACTGCTTTTTAAAAAAGTCATACCCTTTCCTCTCCTATAAATTAAAATTCTACTAGTTTATTAGACATTTTCTGTGTTGAAAAACTGCCAGTCTGGGTTTCTTAGTCTAAGGTTCTAACCAAGGAGTGGTCAGGAAACTGATAGGTATTCTGTTGCTAATCTTTTCTACATTTTTATTGACTTTCAGAGGGTTTTGTTAGAAGTAACACAGGTTGTGTGTAGTGCTTACACCCAATGCCTTGGCCATGGGCTGGCTGGATGAGAGGTAAATAGACCTCCCCTCACTGACATGCACCAAATTCTGCCCCAAAGGAAGCAGGGTCAGGAGGGACAGTGTTTTGGCAGCTCTGATAGCCATTTGCAGTGGATAAATAAACATGTATTCTGTATACAGTTCCTTTAAATTTATGTTTCAAAGACTTGAAATCCTACAAATCCATAATCCTACAAACTTCTTGGCTATATAGAAATTGAGGATGTTTTTTCAATTTTGTACAAGGTCCTTTTTATGTCAATGCAAGAGGCATTTTTTTCTCTAGTTTCAGTTATAGAAATAATAGACCTTTATTTTAGGAAATTGTGAATATACTGTTTTGATACAATAAATCTCAGAGTCCAATTAGTAGCCCTCTCTCTTAGTAAGTAGTGGCTTTCATACCTCAGATACACAGAACCCAGTGCATACAATTTTTTTTTAGTTTTTAAAATTTATTTGTTTATTTATTTAGAGAGAACAAGTGAGGGAGGGGCAGAGAGAGAGAGGGAGAGAGAGAATCCCAAGCAGGCTCTGTGCTATCAGTACAGAGCTACACATCAGGCTCGCTCTCACATACTGTGAGATCATGACCTGAGCTGAAATTGGGCTTAACCAACTGAGCCACCCAGGTGCCCCTCTTCATTCTTTCACTCAAAATTATTTTCTTCTATGGCATAGTATCTGTATAATCCACTTTATAGGTTGTATGGAATAAAACAGAAGCGAATCAATAAAACTATTATTCCCCAAATACTAAGGGTTCAGTAGAATGTGACTCAAATCAGTAAAAGCATGCTTTTTTTTTTTACTGCCAGTTTCAGTAAATGGGGTTTCAGAAACCACCCCCCCCCTTTTTTTTTTTTTTTTTTTTTTACTGCCAGTCACAATTAATTTGGCTTGGTGGGGCAAACCTAATTCAGGGGTATTTTCCAATCCCACTCCCAGACATATATATTCACAGTACATTTGACAGCATATTTTTTCCCCTTCCTGCCTTATGTCTCAATACGAGAACTAATTGCCTGAGTGTGGAGCTCAAGCAAGTGGACATATTCTTTTTTTTTTTTTTTTTTTCCGGACAGACTACCCAATCTTATTTTATTTTATTTTATTTTTATTTTTATTTTTTTAATGTGTATTTATTTTTGAGAGAGAGGGAGACAGAGCATGAGCAGGGGAGGGGCAGAGAGAGAGGGAGACACAGAACCTGAAGCAGGCTCCAGGCTCTGAGCTGTCAGCACAGAGCCTGATGTGGGGCTCGAACTCATGAACTGTGAGATCATGACCTGAGCCAAAGTCGGATGCTTAACCAACTGAGCCACCCAGGCACCCCAATTTTAGACTGGGTCTGGGTATTTGTGATTATATGCATGATTCTTTTGCTTTATGACAGTTCATGGTCATTCTAGATCATAGATCTATTTAAAATAAAAAGAAAAAAGCCTCTAAAGAAATTCACAGCACAAAGAAAGAAGTTGGAAAACCTAAGTGTTGGTCAAAACACTTCCCTGAGACTGGTCAGGGTGCACCCTGCCTCTGTAAGGGCTCATTGCAAAATAAATGCTGAATACGATTTTTGCTTTTTTTAGTTTTTTGTTTTTTGTTTTGTCAAAGTGAAAGTTCCCTTCAGATTTCTTTTGGTTAGCAAAGAGAGGTATTAATATAGGCATTAATCAATACAGGTATTAAAAAGTAGGCAATACCTGTGTCCAGAAATGTACCATGTAGTACATTGGTTTCCATACTTTGCTGCACATTGGAATCACCTAAGAATCTTTAAAATATACAGATGTCCCCTTCCTATCAGACATACTGATTTTATTGGTAAGGGTGCAGCACAGGGATTTTGATAAGCTCTCTAGGTAATTCTAATGTGCAACAAATCTTAAGAACCATCTTAAGCTAGTAGATGCCATCTGATCTTTGGGCACATAATATCCAAAAGTGCTTAGCAAAATTATAATAGAAAACTTGATCTGCCTAAGCCTTCTACTGGAAAGGATCTTCTGAGCTTTCAACTCAGACACTTTAGATCCATTTTCTGATAGTTTTTATGAAAGTTTTTCTAGGTTTTAACTGTTAACTGTTAAAAGGCCAACCTTGATAGTCAAGCAAAACTAGAAAAAAAATTAGTTATTTAGGGTAACATAAAATTAGTTATTAACGTATTAGTTACTAACATAAAATTAGTTATTTAGGGTAACATAAAATCGATATTGTAAGTAGAATCTTAAATGATGCAAAGAAAAATAGTTCAAAGTAGCATGAACAACTGCTTTGTAAACAAATTGATAATGGAAATTTCCTATTAAAATATGTAGGATCCTAATGGGGCGCCTGGGTGGCTCAGTCAGTTGGGCACCCGTCTTTAATTCAGGTCAGTATCTCATGTTTCGTGAGTTCAAGCTCCGCATCAGGCTCTGTGCTGACAGCTCAGAGCCTAGAGCCTGTTTCAGATCTGTGTCTCCCTTTCTCTTTGCCCCTCCTCCACTCACACTCTGTCTCTCTCTCAAAAATAAATATTAAAATTAAATGAATAAATAAATACATAAATAAATAAAATATGTAGGATCCTAAAAATGGGTTCTGGATCCAACTTCCAAATTGTGTCAGGGATTCCCCCCTCCTTAAATGAAAAGCAATTCTCCGGACACCAGCTGGGTGTACTACAACTCAACTCAATTCTGACACTATCTACCTGGAGGTAGTGTCAGATCTCACAGATTTAGGGCTCAATCCCACAAAACTGTCCCCACAACTTCAGATATCAACTGAAAGCCCAGGCTTCTGACCCACTGGCCATAGATTGAAGGTTCCAACAACCCCAACCTTGGATTCAATTAATTTGCTAGAGCTGCTCACAGAACTCGAAAAAAACATTTTACTTACTAGATTACTGGTTTTTTTTTTTTTTTTTTTTTTTTTTTATAAAAGGGTATATAATTCAGGAACAGCCATATGGAAGAGATGCCCAGGGCAAAGTATGAGGAAAGACAGCAAAGCTTCCATCCCCTTTCTAAACACGCCACTCTCCCAGGACCTCCAAGCTCCAATCTGGAGTTCTCTGAACCCTGTCCTTTTGGGGTTTTATAGAGGTTTCATTACAGAGGCATGGTTGAAAAAAGGAAGCATTTGAAACTGGATATTATTCAACATCTAGTCCCCTCTACCCTCCTGGAGGTCAGCAGGAAATGGGACTGCAAGTTCCACCCCTATAATCACAAGATTGGTTCTCCTGGCAAACAGCCCTCAACCTCAGGTGCATTCAAAAAGTTACCTTATTAACCTAACATAAGACAGCTTTAGCACTCTCATCACTAAGGAAATTCCAAGGGTTTTAGGAGCTCTGTGCCAGGAATAGTGAACCAAGATCAAATATATCCTATTATAGGGTAGGTCCGGAAGATGGCGGCTTAGGAGGATGCTGGGCTCACCGCGCGTCCTGCTGATCACTTAGATTCCACCTACACCTGCCTAAAGAACCCAGAAAACCGCCAGAGGATTAGCAGAACGGAGTCTCCAGAGCCAAGCGCAGACGAGAGGCCCACGGAAGAGGGTAGGAAGGGCGGCGAGGCGGTGCGCGCTCCACGGACTGGCGGGAGGGAGCCGGGGCAGAGGGGCGGCTCGCCGGCCAAGCAGAGCCCCCGAGTCTGGCTGGCAAAAGCGGAGGGGCCGGAAGGACTGTGTTCCGACAGCAAGCGCGACTTAGCGTCTGGGAGGTCATAAGTGAACAGCTCTGCTCGGAAAGCGGGAAGGCTGGAGGACAAAGGGAGGGAGAGCTGCTGAGCCCCCGGACCGCAGAGCTCAGCTTGGCGGGGAACAAAGGCGCTCGCCAGCGCCATCTCCCCCGCCCATCCCCCAGCCAAAATCCCAAAGGGAACCAGTTCCTGCCAGGGAACTTGCTCGCGCAGCGCAAACACCAAACTCTGTGCTTCTGCGGAGCCAAACCTCCGGCAGCGGATCTGACTCCCTCCCGCTGCCACAGGGCCCCCTCCTGAAGTGGATCACCTAAGGAGAAGCGAGCTAAGCCTGCCCCTCCTGCCCCCGTGCACCTTGCCTACCCACCCCAGCTAATACGCCAGATCCCCAGCACCACAAGCCTGGCAGTGTGCAAGTAGCCCAGACGGGCCACGCCATCCCACAGTGAATCCCGCCCCTAGGAGAGGGGAAGAGAAGGCACATACCAGTCTGACTGTGGCCCCAGCGGTGGGCTGGGGGCAGACATCAGGTCGGACTGCGGCCCCGCCCACCAACTCCAGTTATACACCACAGCACGGGGGAAGTGCCCTGCAGGTCCTCACGACTCCAGGGACTATCCAAAATGACCAAACGGAAGAATTCCCCTCAGAAGAATCTCCAGGAAATAACAACAGCGAATGAACTGATCAAAAAGGATTTAAATAATATAACAGAAAGTGAATTTAGAATAATAGTCATAAAATTAATCGCTGGGCTTGAAAACAGTATACAGGACAGCAGAGAATCTCTTGCTACAGAGATCAAGGGACTAAGGACCAGTCACGAGGAGCTGAAAAACGCTTTAAACGAAATGCAAAACAAAATGGAAACCACGACAGCTCGGCTTGAAGAGGCAGAGGAGAGAATAGGCGAACTAGAAGATAAAGTTATGGAGAAAGAGGAAGCTGAAAGAAAGAGAGATAAAAAAATCCAGGAGTATGAGGGGAAAATTAGAGAACTAAGTGATACACTAAAAAGAAATAATATACGCATAATTGGTATCCCAGAGGAGGAAGAGAGAGGGAAAGGTGCTGAAGGGGTACTGGAAGAAATAATAGCTGAGAACTTCCCTGAACTGGGGAAGGAAAAAGGCATTGAAATCCAAGAGGCACAGAGAACTCCCTTCAGACGTAACTTGAATCGATCTTCTGCACGACATATCATAGTGAAACTGGCAAAATACAAGGATAAAGAGAAAATTCTGAAAGCAGCAAGGGATAAACGTGCCCTCACATATAAAGGGAGACCTATAAGACTCGTGACTGATCTCTCCTTTGAAACTTGGCAGGCCAGAAAGGCTTGGCACGATATCTACAGTGTGCTAAACAGAAAAAATATGCAGCCGAGAATCCTTTATCCAGCAAGTCTGTCATTTAGAATAGAAGGAGAGATAAAGGTCTTCCCAAACAAACAAAAACTGAAGGAATTTGTCACCACGAAACCAGCCCTACAAGAGATCCTAAGGGGGATCCTGTGAGACAAAGTACCAGAGACATCACTACAAGCATAAAACATACAGACATCACAATGACTCTAAACCCATATCTTTCTATAATAACACTGAATGTAAATGGATTAAATGCACCAACTAAAAGACATAGGGTATCAGAATGGATACAAAAACAAGACCCATCTATTTGCTGTCTACAAGAGACTCATTTTAGATCTGAGGACACCTTTAGATTGAGAGTGAGGGGATGGAGAACTATTTATCATGCTACTGGAAGCCAAAAGAAAGCTGGAGTAGCCATACTTATATCAGACAACCTAGACTTTAAATTAAAGGCTGTAACAAGAGATGAAGAAGGGCATTATATAATAATCACAGGGTCTATCCATCAGGAAGAGCTAACTATTATAAATGTCTATGCGCCGAATACCGGAGCCCCCAGATATATAAAACAATTACTCATAAACATAAGCAACCTTATTGATAAGAATGTGGTCATTGCAGGGGACTTTAACACCCCACTTACAGAAATGGACAGATCATCTAGACACACAGTCAATAAAGAAACAAGGGCCCTGAATGATACATTGGATCAGATGGACTTGACAGATATATTTAGAACTCTGCATCCCAAAGCAACAGAATATACTTTCTTCTCGAGTGCACATGGAACATTCTCCAAGATAGATCATATACTGGGTCACAAAACAGCCCTTCATAAGTTTACAAGAATTGAAATTATACCATGCATACTTTCAGACCACAATGCTATGAAGCTTGAAATCAACCACAGGAAAAAGTCTGGAAAACCTCCAAAAGCATGGAGGTTAAAGAACCCCCTACTAACGAATGAGTGGGTCAACCAGGCAATTAGAGAAGAAGTTAAAAAATATATGGAAACAAACGAAAATGAAAATACAACAATCCAAACGCTTTGGGACGCAGCGAAGGCAGTCCTGAGAGGAAAATACATCGCAATCCAGGCCTATCTCAAGAAACAAGAAAAATCCCAAATACAAAATCTAACAGCACACCTAAAGGAAATAGAAGCAGAACAGCAAAGGCAGCCTAAACCCAGCAGAAGAAGAGAAATAATAAAGATCAGAGCAGAAATAAACAATATAGAATCTAAAAAAACGGTAGAGCAGATCAACGAAACCAAGAGTTGGTTTTTTGAAAAAATAAACAAAATTGACAAACCTCTAGCCAGGCTTCTCAAAAAGAAAAGGGAGATGACCCAAATAGATAAAATCATGAATGAAAATGGAATTATTACAACCAATCCCTCAGAGATACAAACAATTATCAGGGAATACTATGAAAAATTATATGCCAACAAATTGGACAACCTGGAAGAAATGGAAAAATTCCTAAACACCCACACTCTTCCAAAACTCAATCAGGAGGAAATAGAAAGCTTGAACAGACCCATAACCAGCGAAGAAATTGAATCGGTTATCAAAAATCTCCCAACAAATAAGAGTCCAGGACCAGATGGCTTCCCAGGGGAGTTCTACCAGACGTTTAAAGCAGAGATAATACCTATCCTTCTCAAGCTATTCCAAGAAATAGAAAGGGAAGGAAAACTTCCAGACTCATTCTATGAAGCCAGTATTACTTTGATTCCTAAACCAGACAGAGACCCAGTAAAAAAAGAGAACTACAGGCCAATATCTCTGATGAATATGGATGCAAAAATTCTCAATAAGATACTAGCAAATCGAATTCAACAGCATATAAAAAGAATTATTCACCATGATCAAGTGGGATTCATTCCTGGGATGCAGGGCTGGTTCAACATTCGCAAATCGATCAACGTGATACATCACATTAACAAAAAAAAAGAGAAGAACCATATGATCCTGTCAATCGATGCAGAAAAGGCCTTTGACAAAATCCAGCACCCTTTTTTAATAAAAACCCTTGAGAAAGTCGGGATAGAAGGAACATACTTAAAGATCATAAAGGCCATTTATGAAAAGCCCACAGCTAACATCATCCTCAACGGGGAAAAACTGAGAGCTTTTTCCCTGAGATCAGGAACACGACAGGGATGCCCACTCTCACCGCTGTTGTTTAATATAGTGCTGGAAGTTCTAGCATCAGCAATCAGACAACAAAAGGAAATCAAAGGCATCAAAATTGGCAAAGATGAAGTCAAGCTTTCGCTTTTTGCAGATGACATGATGTTATACATGGAAAATCCGATAGACTCCACCAAAAGTCTGCTAGAACTGATACATGAATTCAGCAAAGTTGCAGGATACAAAATCAATGTGCAGAAATCAGTTGCATTCTTATACACTAACAATGAAGCAACAGAAAGACAAATGAAGAAACTGATCCCATTCACAATTGCACCAAGAAGCATAAAATACCTAGGAATAAATCTAACCAAAGATGTAAAAGATCTGTATGCTGAAAACTATAGAAAGCTTATGCAGGTAATTGAAGAAGATATAAAGAAATGGAAAGACATTCCGTGCTCATGGATTGGAAGAATAAATATTGTCAAAATGTCAATACTACCCAAAGCTATCTACACATTCAATGCAATCCCAATCAAAATTGCACCAGCATTCTTCTCGAAACTAGAACAAGCAATCCTAAAATTCATATGGAACCACAAAAGGCCCCGAATAGCCAAAGTAATTTTGAAGAAGAAGACCAAAGCAGGAGGCATCACAATCCCAGACTTTAGCCTCTACTACAAAGCTGTCATCATCAAGACAGCATGGTATTGGCACAAAAACAGACACATAGACCAATGGAATAGAATAGAAACCCCAGAACTAGACCCACAAACGTATGGCCAACTCATCTTTGACAAAGCAGGAAAGAACATCCAATGGAAAAAAGACAGTCTCTTTAACAAATGGTGCTGGGAGAACTGGACAGCAACATGCAGAAGGTTGAAACTAGACCACTTTCTCACACCATTCACAAAAATAAACTCAAAATGGATAAAGGACCTGAATGTGAGACAGGAAACCATCAAAACCTTAGAGGAGAAAGCAGGAAAAGACCTCTCTGACCTCAGCCGTAGCAATCTCTTACTCGGCACATCCCCAAAGGCAAGGGAATTAAAAGCAAAAGTGAATTACTGGGACCTTATGAAGATAAAAAGCTTCTGCACAGCAAAGGAAACAACCAACAAAACTAAAAGGCAACCAACGGAATGGGAAAAGATATTTGCAAATGACACATCGGACAAAGGGCTAGTATCCAAAATCTATAAAGAGCTCATCAAACTCCACACCCGAAAAACAAATAACCCAGTGAAGAAATGGGCAGAAAACATGAATAGACACTTCTCTAAAGAAGACATCCGGATGGCCAACAGGCACATGAAAAGATGTTCAACGTCGCTCCTTATCAGGGAAATACAAATAAAAACCACACTCAGATACCACCTCACGCCAGTCAGAGTGGCCAAAATGAAGAAATAAGGGGACTATAGATGCTGGAGAGGATGTGGAGAAACGGGAACCCTCTTGCACTGTTGGTGGGAATGCAAATTGGTGCAGCCGCTCTGGAAAGCGGTGTGGAGGTTCCTCAGAAAATTAAAAATAGACCTACCCTATGACCCAGCAATAGCACTGCTAGGAATTTATCCAAGGGATACAGGAGTACTGATGCATAGGGGCACTTGTACTCCAATGTTTATAGCAGCACTCTCAACAATAGCCAAATTATGGAAAGAGCCTAAATGTCCATCAACTGATGAATGGATAAAGAAATTGTGGTTTATATACACAATGGAATACTACGTGGCAATGAGAAAAAATGAAATATGGCCTTTTGTAGCAACATGGATGGAACTGGAGAGTGTTATGCTAAGTGAAATAAGCCATACAGAGAAAGACAGATACCATATGGTTTCACTCTTATGTGGATCCTGAGAAACGTAACAGAAATCCATGGGGGAGGGGAAGGAAAAAAAAAAAAAAGAGGTTAGAGTGGGAGAGAGCCAAAGCATAAGAGACTGTTAAAAACTGAGAACAAACTGAGGGTTGATGGGGGGTGGGAGGGAGGGCAGGGTGGGTGATGGGTATTGAGGAGGGCACCTTTTGGGATGAGCACTGGGTGTTGTATGGAAACCAATTTGACAGTAAATTTCATATATTAAAAAATAAAAAAAAATAAATAAATAAATAAAAAATATATCCTATTATAAATCACAATATCACAGATCCGTATGAAAAAAAGTAATAAAACTTTATTGAGCTATAATAGAAGATTTAAATGAATGGGAAAATATAGTGTGTTTCTGGGCAAAAGGACTAGAAATACAATATTATATTTACCCAGATGGATCAAAGAGTCAGACCTCTGTTTGAATCCCAGCTCTTCTATTTATTAACTTCTTGAACTTGGACCAGGATTCATGGGAATATGGGAAGATGCATACTATCAGGCCTCAGGAGGTCAGGAGGACCAAGGCTTTTTGGGATCCAACACAGCTACAGGGTCCAGGTCATCGAGAGCAGCGCTTCCCAAACGTCAGTAGGCAAATCAGCTGGGAACCTGGTCAGGTTGCAGATTCTGATTTAAGTCTGGGATTTAGCCTGAGTTTCTGCATTTCCAACAAGTTTGTGGTGATGCTGAGGCTGCTGGTCTGCAGACCACACTTTGGGGAGAGGAGATATCTATTTCCTCAGCTGTGAGAGTTACTACAGTCCCTGTGCTTTCTCCGTCCTGTGTCTCTCCAGGAATCTGTAGCTTCTGTTCCATGTCCAGTTGCTAATATCTTAATTACAATTTCCACAACAGAAAAGTCTGGATGGATTGATTAATATCAGTGTGATGAAAATATAGGCACCTTTTGAAATACTTACATAATACATAATACTTACATAATCAGAAATTAAAAAAAAAACATATTTTATGCTATTTGTAACTAACATTATCACTTTGGCTGTCTTAGTCGTGATGCTGGATACCTACAGAGCTGTAGAGAAAAACAGAGATTTGAGAAGCAGGGAATAGAAGTCAGAGCACTAAAGAGCACATCCTACGGACACAGCCAGCATGTTTGGAAGGGGCTGCAGGATTCCAAAGGGGCCAGTAAATTGCATTCGAACACCAAGATGTAGAAGCCACTTGTAGGCAACAGGCTTGAGCCATGGAAAC
>NW_026057580.1:21534760-21582374 GCF_023721935.1 Panthera uncia
ACACAAACAGGCTCATTATGCCCTAGGCCTTAGCCAACCAATGGGATCCTTACAACTGGGCACAGTTCCTAAGATGACCAAAACAAGTAAAATTCCATATGTCTCTATACTCTTTTACTCTGCCCTGTAACTATAGCCCCTCACCATTGCTTCGTGGCAGACAGTCTCTCCTTTGCTGTCCTGCCTGCTGTTCCCTTGTAGCGTATTCAATAAACTTCTATCTCCTTTGGTCGGACTTGGGTGAATTCTTTCACCGCCCTGGACGCAGGCCCCTATCCAATCAGGACAAGCCACATGAGAGCCTTGCTCTCCTGAACCGAGGAGATTCCTCATGTTCTTATCGGTCAGTGAGTCTTAAACTGCACTGCAGCTTGTGAAGATTAATAAAGGGAAATCTTGTTTCCCCTTTAAATTTTGTTAAAATCCCTATTAATAAAGGGAAATCCAACAGGAAGAGTGGGACTTTGGGAGTGTTTACTAACTACCCTAGCCAGCAAAGAAAGGTTTTCCTCCTACCCCAGTGACAATAGCCCAGCTAATGAGAGACTGTCACAGCTCAGTCAATAAAAAGCCACTATACAGCAAACTCTCAGTTTATCCGGTGGACTTTTTACTTCTAACAGCCTTCCCAATACCCCACTTTGCTCTATGAAAGAGCCGCCCTCTGCTTTGTTCTGTGGATTTGCCTATGGTTTTGCTATAGCTTCCTAGTTCTGGATTGCAATTCTCTGCCATGCCCAAATAAACCCATCTTTTGCCAGTAAAATAACTGGCAGTTTTAGTTTTTAAGGTTAACAATCTGTATGGGCTCACTTTGTAAGGGAGTCGGAGAGCTCTGTCATTCTATCACTGCTTCCTTCTTTTTTTTATTAAATTTTTTTAATATTTATTTTTGAGATATATATATATATATATATATATATATATATAGAGAGAGAGAGAGAGAGAGAGAGAGAGAGAGTGCACAAGCAGGGTAAGGGCAGAACGACAGGAAGACACAGAATCCAAAGCAGGCTCTAGCTGGTCAGCACAGAGCCCAATGCTGGGCTCAAACTCACAAACCACGAAATCATGACCTGAGCCAAAGGTGGACGCTTAACCGACTGAACAACCCAAGCGCCCCTATCTCTACTTCCTTCTCTAGACAGGCTTGCAAGGACTCTGCTGCCTGCCACGCAAGGGAACACAGATAAAAGGAGCAAGAGAAGATCATCAGAGAGTATACATAGGAGCTAGAGTTGGCCTCTCGGTAACTAAAAGTTCTAATAAAATATTTCTCCAGATCTGTACTAATGACTAGCTTAGGGCTTAACCAGACCAAGATGGTATGTTTTACCAGCCTCTTTTATGTTCAACTAAGTAACTTCATCAGAGAAACAAATGTTGAACATAATGACTTCATCAGAGAAACAAATGTTGAACATAATGTAGTTAGGTGTAAATAAACTTACAGCCCTCCCCTTCTTTTAAAAGCTCTAGGGTTCAACTAAAAATTCCTTCAAATAATGGCCCAAAGACCCCAGCCTCTCAGTAGGCCAGAGCTAAAGGTTGGCTCCACTGTGCTAGGCTTCAGATACTGTTTCAGTAAAAGAAAAGGGCTCTCTTTAGCCTGGGTCCTTGCCCCCCCCCCCCGCCCCCCCCCCCCCCCCCCCGCCCCGCGCTGGTCATTAGCCTTTTGTTTGTATCAGTTACAAGAAGCCAGAGGTAGGAGAGGACTGCTTTCTGGACTCAACGGGCTGGGATGTCAGCTGATCCTGCCTCATGCAGACCCCACCTCCCATTCCCTAGTTGACTTTAAGTACAAATGACACCTGCCCCGAGACCGAAACCGAAGGACAACCTTCAAGGCTGCCATTTACAGGGTTCTGCCCCCACAACCTGAGTTCTTCGCTGGGGGTGCTCAGGGCCCACATAAGCTACTAGTAGCATCTTATGAGCTGCTGAAGGTAGGGCGGGGCTAAGGACCCGACAGTATTTACCAGTTCAGCACAGATACCATTTAGATCATATGGTACAGACCTTATCCCATTGTGATGAGCCAACTGATATGTGTAGATATTTATAATTGAGTCATTAAATAGTTATTCACTTTAGTTTGTTTTGCTGACATTCTCACTTGATCCCTGAAGACCCTCAAACACCAGTGGTTTTATGATGTAATAAAGACTTTCTGTGGTGGCTTGAGGCTATTTACTTCCTTCTTCTATGCATTGTTATGGCAGTTGAGAGAAATCAAAATTAAATGAGGAGGAAAATCAGTGTGCCTCTAGGGGTAAGGACAAAGGGGGAAAATGTCCATAGGCGAGGCAAAGCTAAATAGCATCTTTGGAAAATTAGAAATGTCTACTGGGTGATTTTTAAAATGTTTACTGCAGGTGTGGTGCAAACTCCCTCTGCTATCTCTCCCATAAAATATTCAGTAAAATATATGGTATTAACTATAGTTAGTGTGAATGTGTGAATGGAATATTTCAGAGTACGCCAAGATCTGCTACGCTCCACGTTGTGGTGGATGTAAAGAAAACATGACAGGACTCTTGGGCACAGGGGCTGGGAGACAGGCGCCCACCAGTGGGGCGCTGTTTGGGGAACTGTTACTCACATTGCAATGTAGGCGAATGTTGTCCCCTAAAGTTGTGATGTTCTCAATCTGCACAACCATCCATGGTGGTCTTAAATTCAGGGTCAGCTGATAGGTAGACTATGCTTTGTTTTTTATATCAGCACATTTATAGAGCATTTCCTGAGTATATGAGTAGGATTTTATTCTTGCCCTTGAGTTTCCTTTCTGCTTTAGGGAAGGCAAAATTAAATGTAAAGATAAAAATGTAAAGTGGCACATGCTGAATGTCACATGAATGACGCTGAAAACTCTTCTCAGATATACTAGTGCTATGGGATGCTCTGTGAAAAGCATCCTGAGGCCAATTAAGTTGGGGAAACATATTATGTCCTTTCCTTGGAGACTCACCATGCATATGAGCATATTAAAGGAGTCTAGACAATAAAATCTGCCTATCTTTTGTTAGCCCAGAGTTTCCTATCTATTTCAACATGAAACATGTTTTTGTGTAACATCTATGGACATTCCAAGAAAATGGGGGAGATTTTGTTGTAGAAGGTGCATGCAGAGGATTTAAGGAGGGAAGGAATCACTCTGGGTCGGAATTACTGTTCTATGGAAGCATTTCAGGGATGCGAAGGAAAAGCAGTACAGCCTTATGAGATAGGCAACGTGTAGGTGAACAGAGCTGGGGTGGGAAAAGAATACCCAGGAATCATGACAGCAAGGCCGGAAGGTAGGAACACACAGCGGGGTTTGGAGACCTTTGAGCCTTGACTTTTGGGAAGAAGCAGGGTAAAAAACATTTTGAGAGCCTTTAAAAAAAATTTTAGAGTTTATTTATTTATTTTGAGAGAGACAGGGAGAGTGCAAGTGAGGGAGGGACAGAAAGAGAGAATCCCAAGCAGGCTCCACACTGTCAGTGCAGAGCCCCACGTGGGGCTCTGGCTCATGAAACTGTGAGAGCATGACCTGAGCTGAAATCAAGAGTCAGACGCTTACTGATGAGCCACCGAGGCACTCCAAGATTTTTAGAGTCTTAAATGTCAGGCTACAGCTTTAACTTCATTCTGTGCATCACAGTAAATAAAGGTTCTTTTTTATATATATAAAAAAAAGGTTATTTTTTATAAAGGTTCTTGCATGGAAAATTGCCATGTACCAAGCAATGTACAAGGATGTTAGAGGTGTTAAAATAATTAAAGGAGACTGTCAGACTGAGGTGGGTTTTAACGTAACACTTTGGTGGTTGGTCTGCACAAGCAAACCAAGATCTAAGCCTGTAAATGCCTCAAGGTCATGAAATCAAAATGCTAAGGACAACCACTCACAAAGAGCCAAACAGGTTTTAAATTATAGCTGATCATAATTTCCTTCTTCTGCCTTTTCTCTATAAAATTCTCCTTTGGCTCCTGTGGGGGAACTCGTCTAACCACTTCCGGTGTGCAATGCCTGATTCAAATTGATCTGTGTTCAGATCAACTCTCAGAAATTTTAATATGCCACAGTCTATCTCTTGACAGAGGAGAAAGACTGTTCGTAGAAAGGAGAGTGGTTAGGAGACCAAGATGAGGAGACCCGAGCCAGGGCAGTGGCTGCAGTGAATGGACAGTAAGGGAGATAAGAAGAATCTAACAGAGAGAATCAACTGGTGGCAGTGGTAGCGGGGGTGGGTGGAGGGAATGAGGGGGTTCCCACAAATGACTCCAGGGGTGGTCCCGGGAGCAAAAACAGGGAAACAGGAGGGGCAGGCGGTTCTGAGAGGGGCAGGGCAAGTTTCACCCTGGCCTGTGTTTCAAGGTCAGTGGGTTAATATGCGTCTGGCACAGCCGCAGTCTCCTGTTCCTTCCTGAGCCACATGAACATGAGATTTGGCCACAACTATCCTTGCCTTTGAAGTGCACAGAACTGTTCAGATTGAAGTTATATATGATCAAGTCCAAGTGGACTTTAACTAAGATTGAAGACATTCAGAATCCCCTCCTCTAATCAAACTCTTTTATCTTTCCCTAGCAGTAATTACATCCTCCAATTTTTGAGCACCCACTGTGTACCTGGCATAAACTGGATGTTTTACATACACTCTCTTGTCATTTTCATAACAACCATATAAGGCAGACTTTATTAATTTCATTGTTTTTCAAAAAAGGAAACTTAATTAGCTTTGGTTAACTCAGAGCCCTCAAATTTATTTGTACTGGAAAACCGAGGCTCAGAGAGGTAAAGTATATTATCCATGATCACACAGCTAGGATTTGAGCCCATGTTTGACAGACTCCAAGTTCTGTGCTATTTCCGGCACATTTCCTGACTCTTACTGAAAATACTCATCTCATCCTGATGTTTCTTCTCCTTTTAGACTATAATCTGCATTCTGGCTTCACATATTTCAATTATTTACTGTTCTAAGCAGCAGCTCAAAACCAACATTTTTCGCAGCTCACACACATTTTTCGGTTCTCACTTTCCCCATCCTCAATCCTGCTTAACTCCTCCGTGATTTTGTATTTCTGGTCCAATAATGTCAGGTACTGCTAAATATCATCTTATTACAATGGAGAGTAAAACCTTCTGAAGCTGGAGGATTTATTCAGCCCCTAAAACATTAACTTGGGAGCCCAGGTAGGTAAAGCAGCTAGAGATGCTCAAAGAAGAACCCAGTCCTATGAAGATGCAGCCAGACCTCCCGGGATCAGCCCAGGACCTGGGCACCAGTTTTAGCTGTGGACCAAGAATGATGCTAAATGAGTCCACAGGGCACATTCCAGGGGTCACATGAGTACTTGAGACTTTGTGCGAGGGGATGAGCAGGGCTCAGGTCTAGAAGAGCCAGAGGTCATGCCATCAACATCTGAATGGATAGAGTGTAGGCTGCCAGATGTAATGGAAATCCAGCATTCTGCGTGTTTTCTCAAGAGCAGCCTGTGATCTCTCCCATGGAGAAACTCACTGGTGCAGCCTGAAACAGAGTATCTACAATGGCCTGGGCTGAGGCCTCTCTGAAGTCAGCCATCTTTGAATCAGCCCTTCTCCACTCCCTGTTACATTGCCTACAGCAGTACCCTACCTGCTTCAGGCCCCAGAGGCTCACCCTGTCCACACAACTGCATCAGGCCTTTACTATAAATTTGGAGACGGTTCCTTGTAAGCATCAACTTCCTTCCTTTCCACGTTGGCAAATCCCTCAGTATTTTTATTTATCTCCTTCCAACCTCTTCCTTCTGGAAACTAATACAATTCTGCTCCCACTTCCTTCAGTGGTTCTTCTATCACCTGCCTGTTCACTGCCCTGCTCCCTCCACTCTTATTACCCAGATCTCCTGTTTCTTAAAGGACCTGCTTTTGATGGCCTTCCCTATTTAAGCTGTCACTCTTTTTCTTCCTTCCTTCTTGGGTTTCTACTCCCTCACCTCCAATTACCATTAAAATTTTTGCAGAAATACCTTGACTTCTGCAGAAATACCTCTTTCCCAGAGAATCAGGGACCTCCCGTGGACCCCTTCACCACTTCTTCCATGACTCTCTCCTCTATGATGCTCAGTCCCCTAGTGCCGCTCCTGCACCTTCTTTGTGTTTTTATTGGGTCTTTTCCCCACAGTCTGTATGTAGACCAGTCCCGAGATTTTGGCCTGTCCTTCTTTCCTCCTTACTCTTATTATCTCCCTAAGAGAAGATAAAACTTCCATGACTTAAGCTGCATACTCTGCACAGCACAGGTCGGTCTACTTCTCTGTCTCCAGCACAAACCTGCTGAATTCTAGCTCTGCTCTTTCAATTGGGGAAATTAAAAAAAAATTTTTTTTAATTTAAATCCAAGCTAGTTAACAGATAGTGTAGTAATGGTTTCAGGAGAATTGAGTGATTCATAACTTATATGTAACATCCAGTGCTCATCACAACAAGTGCCCTCCTTAATGTCCTTCACCCATTTTGCCCATCCCCCCACCCAATGCCCCTCCAGCAACTCTGTTTGTTCTTTGTATATAAGAGTCTCTATGGTTTGCCTTACTCTCTGTTTTTATCTTATTTTCAATTGGGAAAATATCTTAACCTGCCTGTCCTGATTGGGCCTCAGGGTGCCCATCATTCTCTATCTGCCCTCCCTCCCCAACCTCAGGTAAAAACAGTTATCCTAATTATAGCTACTTTTAATGAGCACTTACTATGCACTGCAGGTCATTTTCTTCACTGCAGAGCTGGGATTCAAAGCCAGGTGTAATTGAATCCCCAGTTAACTTTTATACTTTGAGAAGAGCTTAGGATAGTGGTTAAATGCATGGCAACTGATGCTAGATTACCTGGATTCCTACCCTGGTTCTGCCACTTCCGAGCTGGTGATTTTTAGCCTGATTCTTAATCGCATCTGTGCATCAATTTCACAATTTATGAAATGGAGACAGTGGTGTCCACTTCTTGGGCTGTTCTAAGGTCCAAGAACTTAGAACAGTGTCTGGCACAGAGTGAGGGCTATGTAAATGTTAGCTATTATGCAGCATTATCACTTCTTGTCACCCCTGTTTCTTGTTAATCAAGTAACCATTCTTACGTTGATCTTTGCGTTTACAACACCCTTTTGACAAATACTGTCATTATTTTGGTGAAAATCAGTATTTGTTTTTCAAATACATCTCTCCCTCACTATGGCTTATTTTTTCACTCCTTGATTGCAAGAAGTAGAATAGATAACTGGTCTGCCCTCCTATATTCAGTGTTTCTCAAACTGTGTGCAAAGGTCAACTGCATCAGCATCAAAGGGAGTACTTGTTAAAAGTGCAAATATTGGGCCCATACTTATATTGATTCAGTGAGTCTGGAGTGAGGCCCAGTAATGCAAATTTTAACAAATTCCTCAAACGGCTCTGATGTCAACAATTTTGAGAACCCTTCATCCCTCCTGCTCCTTCCACTACCATGTAGCTCATCTCAGTGGTGGATCAATCTGGTCGGGTGTCAGAATAATCTGAGCTTCTTCTAATTTAATTTTAACCTTCATCAAAGTAAAATATGCTTGTGAGTTAGAAAATCAAATACGATTACATGGCATATAATTAAAATCCACAACGCCTTGCCTCATCCCGACTCTCTGGATTCCTGCTTCCCATAAGCAACCAACCATTTTCATCTCTTTCTAGGTTTCTTAATAATGTGCATATATTGCTATTTTAATTTTCCACTTTCAGACATTATCTGTATCCATTCTGTTATGGCAGGAGAGGAGAGGGTATAACTCTCCCGCCTCCACCTCATGCCCCCGCCCCCAGTATCCACACGCCCACTCAGCCCTCCCCACCCTACATACTAACACTGCCAACTCTACATCATGGGGCTATATCATGATTTTTGGTTAAAGCTTTATTTGAACCATCACAGCCAGTATGACTATTTTTGTCTTCTCATGAACTCTGGTGCCAGATACTTCATTTGGGCTCCTGGCTGCATTACCTCTAAACTTGCAGGGGTGAAACCACTCTCTGCCTCACAAACCTCATCTTTAAAATGGGGATGATAATAGTAATACTCATCACATAAGACTGTAGTAAGGAATCAGTGATTTAATACATGGAAAACACTTAGAACAATAACTGGTGCATAGTAAGTGATTAATAAATTTTAGGTATTCTTATCATGTTTATTACCTGTAAATACCTGAGGTCTAAATTGTCCATTGGAGTTTAAGCCTTTGTAATTTAGTCAGTCACATCGGGAAAAATATTGTTTTTATTTATATATCAGAGACCTCCCTCTTGGAGCCTCTCTCTCTTGTCCCAATCTGGGTTATGCTCCTAAGGACAGCCACACAGGTGTTTATCCTGGGACTTCCCTTTGTTATCATCTTGAGAATCTCTTGATCTCTCCACCAATCACATGCCAGGGACAGGGTATGGATTAGTTCTGTGAATTTAGTAGAATATCAGAAAGGAATGAAGATAAATGAAGGTGTTCAATCTGCCATGTTTAAATAAATCTGGCAAGCTCTTAAAAAATGAGATTTCTGATGCCCCAGCAAACACATTCTGGATATATAAATTCACACATGGGGCTCATGAACTTGTGTTTAAAATTTTTCCCCTAAGTAATTTTGATAGAAAACAGAGAAGACCAGATTCCTAAGAATATAGTTCCTATCAGAGGCTCATAGAGACTAAAATCACTTTTATTATCTTAGTTATTTGTAAGACTTAGAAAAAAACAAAGAGTCAGAAGCAACAGATGAGTAAATCATTAGAAAAAGCTTAGAGTCCCAACCCAGTAATGAAGGGGAGAGGCATAATCACTCTAAAAATTCCAAGGTAAGAAAGCTATTGAACTTAACCATGATACTCATCTGTGAGCTTCCTTGCAACCAAAGGGTAAAAAAGACTACATGAATGAATTAACTGGCCAGGAATTAAAAGAAGCACGCCGAGTTCATTTGCAGAGAGGTCACTTTAAGCCATGAGTCTGCTCACAAATTTTCGTTTGTCTTATTTCTACCAAGACATTTGAATTTCAGGGTTCCTCAAGCTCTGACTGCAGGCTCTTGGCTTACAAACTTCTCTTCCACTTATCCGCTGCCAATTTAAATTCTCTGAACACATGCAGATCTTCACTGTCTTTGTCTATGCTTCTTCTCACCCTGCATTCATTCCTGCTAAGTAGTATCCATTTTTTCCTGACGCATTTCAAATGGGCCCCTCCCAAACTAGCCACGATATGGGTAATCACAGTATTAGATAATATTTACAAAGATCTTATGTGCCAGGCTTTGTGAGAGTCAGGTGTTAACTCATTTAACATTTACCCTCCAAGGCAGGTACTGTTATCCCCCCATGGCACAGATGAAAACCCTGAGTCTTGGATAGGTCATGTAACTGGTCTGAGATCCCACTGCTAGATCACACTGATCCCAAACCTGTGTTTCCTAGCCTCCCGCATTTGGATCCTCTTAGAATTCTGTTTGTAATTCTGTTTTGCCACTTATCCTCTGTATTATACTCATGCTATTTATGTATTTATTCTATCTCCATTAATTTGAAGGCACCTTGAGTACAGGAGTAGTTTCTGATTTATTTTTATATGTTTCTCAGATTATAGCATAATTTATATATATGTGTGTGTGTGTATACATATATAACATATATATATATATATATATATATATATATATATATATATAACATATGTGTGTAATTTTTTTATTGTAACAATAAAGGAATCTTAAAAAACAAAACAAAACAAAACTCCTAGCCTTGCTCATGAAGGAATGAAGAAGAGAAGAAATGAGTAGGCAGCTATTTTATTGATTTGTATGATAAGTGTGAGCCAGGTTTGGTTCTTAAATGATTCAGCATCCTACCCCTTGGACCATCAGCATCAGAGTATCTGGGCGCGTATCAGCATTGCAGAGTCTCAGGCCCCACTCCAGACTGACTGAATCAGCATCTGGATTTTAACAAGATCCCCAGGTGGTTCCTATGCACGTTCAAGTTTGAGAAGCCCTTCTACAGCCCCTTAGTTTCCACTGGGGTCTTACATGAATTCTGGATCATCATGAAAATGATAAAATGAAGGAGTAGTTCCAGAATCCCCAAGGGTTCTGGGTTAAAAATCTGCCTGGACCTATGTAGAGCTTTTCAACTGCTTTTCATCAGGGGAGACCCTTGGAAGTTTCCTTTGAATCTTTAAAGTCCTTGACAAAACAAGACAAGCTTCTGACATCTGAAACTGTATTGATTGTAACAGTGACAGACAATCAGAATGACCCTCTGTGGACTCTCCATTGACATTTTGGGAGATCCTTCTCCTGCTCCATCAATTGACCATCGGCACTAATACCCACTAGCACATTATCAAATGACTCCTGAACGCTGCCAGTGCCCCAGTCACTGTAGTAGACACACAGTGACCCCGGTAGTGAACTCTCAGATATAAATAAAACTGCTTTATGAGGATAGGATATACTGAGCCTGAGTGAAAGTGCAAAATCATGAGATAGGCTCCATGGAATTTCCTTCTCCTTCCATCATCCCTTTTGGCATGAACCCCACCTCTCCTCAAAAAGCTTAGTTCTTTCAGGGACCCTGGGTGGCTCAGTTGGTTGAGCATCCGACTCTTGATTTCAGCTCAGGTCATGATCCCAGAGACAAGGGGTAGAGTCCCACACTGGGTTCCGTGCTGAGTGTGGAGCCTGCTTAGGATTCTCTCTCTCTCTCTCTCTCTCTCTCTCTCTGCCCCTCTTCCCTGCTTGTGTGCCCTCTCTCTCCCCAAAATATAAATAAATAAGTAAATAAATAAATAAACAGATAAATCTTACTTAAAAAAAAAAGATCTTAGTTCAGTGCTGCTGTACTTTAGATTCCTGAAGTGGCTACACGTTAAGCAAAGTCACTTTAACAAGGTTCTGAAGACTTTTCTTGATCCTGCCACTGTATGTCCTCAGTCATATTGCTTCACCATAAGGGGTTTCCGTGTCCCCAGCTGTAAATGAGGAGTTGTGTTGCAGAAGATACCATCAACCTTTATCAATTGCATAAGTGTCTTAGGCTCTGGAGTAATTATCTTAGAAGGGACCTTTGAAACAAAGTAGTCTTAATGACAGTAGAATTGCTATTAAGCTTATGTTTCCAAAATGTCTTACTCTTAAAAGCAAATCAACACATGAATAATGTGGCATAATGGTACGAGTCCTCATTTTGTCTATCCGTTTGTTTCTAGTATTTTCTAAATTACCCACTGTGAATACATTGGCATCCCTTAGCTGAGTATACAGAATAAAAGCTTTCCCCTCCTCATTCCCCTTTAATTGGTTAAACTCATCGGGAATCACTTTGGATAACTCTTTAGAAGAATAAGTAAGATTAAAAATGTTATTTCTATTATACGCTTAGGCAAAGCGGAGATGTTATGAGGCTTTTAAAGTATAAAAGAGTGAAATGTATGCTACCGAACTGAACACAATCTGTATCAATACTTCGTTAGTTAGAGCAGTGATTCTCAACTAGAGGCGATTTTGCTGCTCCCCACCCCCACCCAGCCCGAGAACATTTGTTAATGTCTGAAGACATTTTTGGTTATCACAGCTTGGAAGAGGGTGTTACTGGCATCCGGGGGGTAGAGGCAGGGGTGCTGGTACATATCCTATAACTCACAGGACACTCCCTCTCCAACGAAGAGTTATCTAATCCAAATTGTTAATAGTGCCAAGGTGGAAAAACCCTGATTTCAAGATACAGACAGGATGGTTCGAACTTGTCTTCCAGTTTTTAGACATAGTTCTTGTTAAACGTAAACAAAAATAAAAGTCACCACATGAAGTTTCTCCACATTTCATAGGGATAGAGTTAGAGGCATTCAGCTGAGGGTAATGTAATCACCACTTCTGACTTTATTTTGGAGCACAGAGTTTAATTGCATACGACAGTACCCACGGTGAGATAAGAAAATTGTCATGATGGTACAAGAAGAAATAACTACCCTAAAAAGTCCTGGGAAAGTTTTAACAACAAAAGTGGTAGCCAGCAGAAATCGAAGCAGATAACTGTCACCCTGTTTCTAAAACAGCTGAACCCTCCTGGAGGCAACTGCCATCAGCACGCTGTGTCAAAAGGACCTTGTCAAGTAAAGGCTGTAATTGCCAACAGGTTCCCTGGGCAAGAGAGGGAGAGAAAAAACTGGAAAATTTCCATCACTCTGTGAATTGCTTTAACACAGAACACAAAGGGGAGGTGGATGTGACAGCTTTTAAGCAAATGCTCTAGGTGAGCCAAGAATAGAGTGACCCTGCAGATGTTTAATGAGCCCACTTCACTTCACTCTGCTCCACTAGATGTAGACTGTCTTGCCAAAAGAAAAAAAAAAAAAAGTCATTGACTTGATATGTCAATGTTTTTGCATTAAGATGTCTTACAACCTCTTGGTTGCCTATGAATGCACTGCAAAATGTATAGCCTTATAGAATTATAGTCTCTTAGAAATATAAGGAGATAAAGAAATTAATGGTGGATACTGTTTACTCCTGCATGACACAGAAGACAGAAAACCCTGAAACATGGCGAGCATATGAAACATCAGAAACTTTTGGGTCAGTGAAGGATAGGTACCTTCCCTTTCTTCCTCCTCACTAGAAAACACCCCAAAATCATATAGCGTTGCCTCAATGCTATCAATCAGTAGATAATAAGGGATGGTAGGTAAGAAGCTAAGAATGGAGGAACTGTGTCTGGCAGGACAGAGTTTTCTGGAGAGGTGCACATGTGGGGAACAGACCAGACGCTGGCATGGTTTCCAGATGCTGATTTCCAAGGTTCCAAGGTGAGTGGCGAGGGATGGGGTGTATATATGTCCCAGTCACTAGCCCAAATGCAACCCTGTCTAAATTAGAAAAGAGGCCCTTTCCTCGACACTTTTCTGCTATCCTCCAGAAAATTGTCATAATAATTATACAAGTCTGCAATGACTACTATGTCAACATCTCCTCCCTCCTCCCCATCCTGAGTTATACAAAACACAATCTGCAAAATTATAAAGAAGGAGCTCTGGTGAAGAGATCAGTGGTCATCAAAGTCTGAAATTTTAAAATTCAATGGTTGGTCCCAGCTTTTTCCAAGTTAACAAAAGGAAGCTCTTTCTTCATAGCACAAAACTAGCTAACAAATTTAGGAAGAAGGAGACCTAGAAAAAGCATTATTTTTGCAGTTCCCATCGAAATAATTGATGCAGGCAAAAATCACCAACGAATGCTAAAACTACTTAGTAGGTGAAAGATGGTTGGAGAACAATATTTATGTGGTGCTTAAGCAGCACCCTACAAATTACTTGTGTGTGTTTTTAAACAAACACGTCCTTTTCTTTTCCCCCAACGAACTCTCCCAATATACATTTTATTTATACACTGTAATCCTATACTACTGTATTGATGTATTTCTACAACATACACACAAAAATCCATCCAAAAGAGTGAGATAAAAACAACTGGAATAAGCTGTTATAGGTTTTTCTCCTGACATCCCAAATCATGGTCTTTCCTGCACACTTTGGAAAGCATCAATTTAGTCTATGCAATATTTTGTGCCTGGAGATTTCTCTGATGATTGAAATCATTGGCCAAAGCAGAAGAAATAAAAGACATGGTAGAACAACTTGACAAGGGTTCAAGACCTCGAAAGACTCTCCTTCTTCACCCCTGAATGGTGAAGATGAATCTTTCTGACCCGAAGAGAGCCAAATGTGTTATCTGTTGTGTCTCTCCATTTCTGGAGACATCAGATGTGATTATGATTTTTGTGCTTTTCTCTCCATCCCACATTCTCCATGTGTTGCTCATTTTTACCATTTGCTTTGGGTTTCATGCCATTCTGTAGCATTTCCCTTGCATTCCCTGTCCTGGGCTTTTACTCCCACTTCAAGCTGCCGGTTCATTTCAGAACAACTTGTTGCATTCCTAAAACAGACAAAAGTGGGCCACTCTTCAAAGAACAGGATGGAGACAGGGACCAGGGGAGGCATCTACAAGCTGTGATGTACTTAAGGAGTGAGAGAGGACTGTATTTGGTTTGTTTTTGTTTCAAATATGTCTTTATAATGGAGGAATCTGGTGGTTCCCACCTTAACCAAGTAACCACACTTAGCATCGCTAATCTGATGAGTTGTGAAATGAAACACACAGCATCAACTATGAAGTATACTTACCAAAAAAGGTTTAACCTGCATTTAATCAAGCTTTTACACCTAATTTCCTTTTCATAGGAAATACAAGTGATAAAGAAACAAAATAACGCCACGATGAGTCAGATCCAGAATGTAGGTCTGGTCTTGGGCAAAGCTGTTATCATATTAAACAACAAGTTAACCACTTTGTTGCCCCAAATTAGAGAACTTATTATTAACTATTAACATTACTATAGTTGTGAAGGGTGAATAGCAACACTTGTACTGAAAAGTCTCCTGGCCAAAATACCATATATCTTTATTTATTTATTTAATTTATTTTTTAAATGTTTATTTACTTTTGAGAGAGAGAAAGACAGAGAGTAAGTGGGGGAAGTGCAGAGAAAGAAGGAGACACAGAATCTGAAGCAGGCTCCAGACTCTGAGCTGCCAGCACAGAGCCTGACACGGGGCTCAAATTCAGGAACCATGAGATCATGACCTGAGCCGAAGTTGGACGCTTAACTGAGTCACCCAGGTGCTCCAGAAATAGCCAACTTTAAGTCTTTTGGGTATTTTTTCAAATCGGTATTATCATGTCTTTAAATAATGTGCTCTTATTGGAGTTTTTTAGTTTATCAGTGTGAGACCCGCTATGACAAATGAAGATTTAGCTCTATTATCTCATCTCATCTCTCCGTCCTCCAATATAGTTGTATCATCACTTCTAGTGAAATTAATGAAAAATAATTGCATGTAAGTATCATTGCAGAACCAGGTAGTATCCTATGAGCATACTTCTTTCTTATATGCCTTTGTCCTTGTCCTTCTAAGCAGTTTTCCTTTCCTTTTGTAATGTTTTCCTAATGTAATAATCCTTTTTTGTTGGTGTTTTTTGTTTGTTTCTTCTTGTTCTTTAAAAGCACCACAGTATGTATCTGGTGCCATTATTATTATTATTATTATTATTATTATTATTATTTTCCAGAAGAGCTTTCTGTGATGCTCCAACCTCTACTGGTACATCTCTAGATCTCCTTTGTAGTATATCCTTTGAGGATCTCTTCTCTTTTGTGGTATACTATCTTGTTTGCTACAGCATATTTTCTGGAAAATTCCTAAGATGGGAAAGAAATTATTTCTGAGTCTTTGCATGTCAGAGAATGTCTTTATATTACATTTGAATCATAATCTCGCTGAATGCACACTAGGAGATTGGAAAGCATATCCTTTGATGTTTGGAAGGCACTGCTCTATTGTTAGGCATTGTTTAATTTTCAGATTGTTTGTTGCAAGAGTTTAGAAATATAGTTGACTTTTATATATTGGTTTTGTATTCTGCAGCCTTGCTTAACTTGTTTGTTAGTTCTAACAGTTTTTAAATGGATTCTTCATGATTATCTGTATGTAAGATTGTATCATCTTCAAATAGAGATAGCTTTATGTCTTTTTTTTTCCTATCTGGATGCTTTGTATTTCTTTTTCCTGTCTAATTGTCCTGGCTAGAACCTCTAGTACACTGGTGAACAGAAGTGACAAGGATGGATGTATGTCCTTATCTTGTTCCTGATCTTGGAGGGTAAGCTTCCAGTGTTTACTAACATTTAATCATGAAAGGATATTGCATTTTGCAAATGTTTTTCTTGTGTCTGTTGAGACGATTGTGTGATTTTCATTTTTTATTGATAGAGTGTATTATATTAGTTGATTTTGGGGTATTAATTCTTGGGATAAATCCCATTTGGGTACGGTATGTAATTCTTTTTATTTATATGTAGAATTCATTTTATATATAAAATCCTTATGTTTCTTTTTTATATGCCTTTTATAGGCTTGCTAGTATTTTATTGAGGATTTTCATATATGTATTTACAAGAGATATTTGCTTGTAATTTTCTTCTATTGTTTTTGTCTGGTTTTGGTATCAGAGCAGTTCTGGCCTCAGAGATGAGCTGGCACGTGATGTCCTGCCCGTTCTGGGAATATGGCCTTCGGACTGGGAACTGGGGGGCAGGGAGCCTTTGTTATTGGTAGCACATGTCTGAAATGGAGTTGCTGTCTCTCTGATCTGGGAAGTAGGGGAAGGAGTAGGTCTTGTTTCAAATGCCACACACTCTTGTTTTTATAAAGTTTTAGCAGGTTTTCTTGACTAAGTGTGTCTTCATTTGCTCTTTGCCCTTAGGATAATCTCCAGAGATTTTCAATTGTTGTTTTTTAAACATAATTTTGTTTTTGTTCTTGAACACAAGTTTTGCTAGGCAGTAGGTCTGTAAAGTCTTTTACACTGTCATGTCAGAAAACAGAAGTAGAACTCTATCTTTTTGTACCTCCGCTAAGGGTCTTTTGCTTTTCAAAGTTATCTTGGTGTCTCTATTTAATACACGGCAAATCCCCAAAATGTCCTATGACTTTTGATTGGCCATTCATGTTTACAAGTCAGGTATTGAAGAGCTGATTACTCTGCAGAGGGACAAGGGCAGACACCTGGAAACTAATGTGAGTCAATTACAGAATTTATCTCGAGATTATTGGGCAAATTATGGTTTCAGAATAGAATATAAAAGAAAACAAAAAAAAATCGGAAGTCTGAAGGAAAAGTGAGCGTGCTAATCAGCTCATCTTTCCGAGTTGAAGCAAATCATCACTGTCTAGAGTAGAAAAATCTAGCTCTTCTCCCCCGGCCCTGGCATTCTTGCAAACACTCTCCACACTTGAATAATTTCAGTAACTATTTTTCTTTAATTTTAGAAGGATCTTTTAGAAAAAAATGTCTTTTGAGTAAAGGAACATATACCTAAGTTTCAGTCATGCCTGTAATTTAAGTGTAATTAAGATAAAATCAGATTTTTCTCTTAAAAATATCATGTGTAGTATTATCCTATCTTTATAAAATAATTTCTACATAAATCTGTTTACCTCTTTGACTAGCTACATTGCTTATATATCTACCAACCTTCTGTCTCTATATATGCATAGAGTGTATAACAATGTATAGCAATTCCTAATGCTAGTTATTTCTGGGTGGTAGGACCTGGAGTGCTTTGTTACTTTCTCCCTTTAATTTTTTGTATTGATTGACATTTTAAACTTTTTAAATTTATTTTTTATTTTTTCATGTTTATTTTTGAGAGAGAGAGAGAGAGAGAGAGAGAGAGACAGAACACGAGTTGGGGAGGGGCAGAGAGAGGGAGACACAGAATCCAAAGCAGGCTCCAGGCTCTGAGCTGTGAGCACAGAGCCTGATACGAGCCTGACCCTATGAACTATGAGATCATGACCTGAGCGGAAGTTGGACACTTAACTGACTGAGCCACCCAGGTGCCCCTAAACTTTTTTTTAAAGTTTGTTTATTTTGAGAGAGAGAGAGAGAGAGAGAGCATGAGCAGGGGAGGAGCAGAGAGGGAGGGAGAGAGAGGATCCCAAGCAGGCTCCTCTCTGTCAGCACAGAGCCCGATGCGGGGCTTTAACCCACAAAACTGAGAGATCATGACCTGAGCCAAAACCAAGAGTCGGACACTTAACCTACTGAGCCACCCAGGCGCCCCATGTATTGATTGACATTTTAAATAAGAATTACGTGTCAATTAAAGAAAAATGTCAATATGAGGCAAAAGCAAAACTCAACCCACTAACAGAGAAACCAGTCAACCAAACAGTCAGGGCTGGGACTTTGGTGAAGCCAATGAGGAACCTGGGATACAAAGTCTGGGCAGGCACTCCCTTGCAGAATCACACGAATGCACCCTCAGCTCCTCTTTGACACCACTGTAGCCCTGGACAGCTTTGCAAACAACACGGGGAGGGCTGGCAGGTCAATGCAGGTGACGAACAGCATGTCTGGAATTCTGGGTAGATGAGTAAAGCATACTTTTCCTGAAAAAACTACTTGCAAAAGAATCAAGCCTTTACACTTTAAATGTTAATTATCTGACACTCGGGAACTAACCAACTTCTAGTCTTCCCATTCCTCCCTGCCCCTTGATTAGGCACTTGAGTGAGTTGCCTGCACGGCCGCAGACTGGAGGGGGGGGTGTTGCCGTGAGCTGCCGGTTCTCTGGCTTCATCTAGGACTTTCCTGAACACCCTAGCTAAAATGACACAATACCCTCCTTTGTCCTTTGTCTTTCCACCTGTTTCCTGCTTTAATGTCTCCCTAGTAGTACTCATATTCCAAACGTATTCATCCTTTCTGCATACGGTTTTATTTTGTATATTATGTGTTGATTTCCTGTCTTGCCTTGTTAGTATATAAGCTCTGGGACGCCACCCTCATGGAAGCCTGATGGTGCACAATAGGTTTCCACAGTATTTGCTGAATGGAAGAATGAATGAGTTCATTGTACACTCACTGAATGACTGTGGACCTGGTGCTGTTATCACAATATGAAAAATGCACGGTCTTTATGTCCCACAGAGAGAGTCCACATGACAGTCTCCCTCCCTGCCTCTATTCCTGGAAACAGTCACTGGCCTCACACAATCATTATCTCACAGTCACATACAGTTGTTTTTACCCACCTTTCCGTTTTCTCATATTCTCTCTCTTTGTTTTTCTTCCTTCAACTCTTGCCCAACTAGCATAGGGAAATTTTTCTTCTTCCCTTAAAAGAAGTCACTCCGACTGATAAGCATGAAAGGCAATACTAGTCATAACACACTCATGAAAATAAAGTCAGTCGTGAAGAGAAAACAAGAGTATTATTAATTGTGAACATCTATTAAGTGCTTGCTATATACCTGGTTCTCTGCCAAGCAATTTATATGCCTTGCCTCATTTAATCAGTACAGATAAAGAAACTAAGGCAACAAGAAGTAACTTGTCCAGGTCACAGAGCCAATAACTGGTCTGAACCCATGTCAGTCTGATTCCAGAGCCCAGGTCCTTCCAGGAGTAAGAGAGAGGCTGTGCTGTTCATTTCTAACATAATCCCCTCTGTGGGTTTTCCCCGCCACCCTCTTCCCACACTACATCCTCATCCGCACTGCAAGCAGCTGCTCTCTCCATGTTCCCACGGCCCTCTACGCATGCTACCTCAGCTGTGATCACATAAAGTGCTAGGTTTGTGTCTGCAAGGTTCAGCTGGATGGATGCATTTTCACTCATGATCAGTGTTATGAGGTATTTGCTGACCTTATTAATTGCAATGAATAAGTTGTAACAGAAGCAGGCTTTGGAGCTACTGTGTATACATATGTATATGTGGAGGATAGGGGAGAGGAAGTTCAAAACCTAGCACCTGCTGCTTACTAGGAGTGTTAAGTTGGGCAAAGTATTTAACCCCTCTGAATGTTAGTACTCATGTGTGATGTAGGGATAATGATGCTATTGTTACAGTGTAATGAAAATAATCTAAGATGTGTCTATAAGGTGCCTGGCATGGTGCCTAGCACAACACAGGTGCTTAGTGAGGCTTCTTCTCTTCATCTCTTTCCTGTACAACCCTCTGCCTACCCTGACTCTGACTCTTCAGTTGTACCTCATACAACATTTCAGCTATGTTATGTGTTACCTCTGGTTTGTATTAGGTATCTATTACTGTGCAACAAATTACCCCAAACTTAGCAGCTTAAAACAATAAATAAATATTTTTTTAAGTTTCTTTATTTACTTTGAGAGAGAGCAAGAGAGAGTGAGGGAGGGGCCGAGAGACAGAGGGAGAGAGAGAGAACACCAAGCAGGCTCCACACTGTCAGGACAGAGCTGGATGCAAGGCTTGATCTCATGACTGTGAGATCATGACCTAAGCCAAAACCAAGAGTCAGATGTTTAACTGACCGAGCCACTTGGTGCCCCAACAATAAACATTATCTCAAAGTTCTATGCATCAGTTATGCTGGGAACATCCCAGTGAAGCTGGGAACAGCTTAGCTAGTGGTTCTGGTTCAGTCTCTCATGAGGTTGTAGTCAAGATGTCACCTGCACCTGCAGTCATCTCAAGGCTCAACTGGGGGAGAATTTGCTTCCAAGCTCCCTCATGTGGCTGTTTACATGCTTCAGAAGGTTTGCTTTCAAGCTTACTCGTGTGGACCTCTCCACAGGACTGTCTCAGGCTATGGTAGCTGACTTCCCCCAGAGGAAGCAATCCAAAAGAATGAGAGAGAGCACTCAAGAAGGAAGCCATAGTCTTTTTATAATCAAATCTCAGTAGTGATATCCTGTGACTTTTGCTGTATTTTGTATTCATTATAAGTAAGTTAAAAGTCTAGGCAATACTCAAGAGGAGGGAATAATTCAGAGAACGAATATCAAGATGTGGAGATAATTAGTTCCATATGAGATTTTGTCCACTGCATGGTTTAAATAGTCACAAAGAGCTAGCCTAGGGAATGTGATGTGCCCAATTGTTTCACTGATTTCATAGAAAAGTTTTTATATAAGGGAGAGTCCTACATTTATATAAGGACTTACACAGTTTGGAAACATACAAATTGTTAAGAAGGATAACTGGCTATACCAGTAATAAAGCTTTAACATACTCCACAATATAAAAATAATAAGATAATACTTCTTTTCATAGTCTTACAAGTTTTTACACCATCTTTACTTTTCAATTTCCACTCTGTGCATAATTATTCTTTTCCTCTGAGTTGGTTTGTTTCTTAAAAACCATTTCCCCTTTGACTGTCTCCTTGGTACATTTTCCACTTCCCCCTCTTTAGTCTACACACACACACTTCCTTCCTTAGAGAGCACCAAAGATCAGGTAGGTAGTCATGGTGACTTATAAATATTAGTCCTAGCCCCATATTTGGAGGGAAACTTATGTTTTTATTCCCAATTAAGTCACAGTATGATCCAGCCACCTCCCTAGAGTGAAGTGTCCTGCCTCAGGATGATCTTGGCCCCATTTCCCCCTTTGTCTAGTCATAGCATTACCTAATTGCATTAGCCTCCCAAGAGGGAATGACATGGGTCAAATTTGATACTTGTGCCTTCTCAGGTTTAAAAGAAAGATTATACAAATACAAAAATATACATAAGCAACTAATAAACATATAAAGTATTATAAATACTAACATTTTATTGGATAAATATTAAAACATATACTTTATATAAATATTATCTGCTTTGATATTAAAAAGGTAGATTCAACAATAGCAGGTTGACATTTTGCCTTCTTCCATTTCTATAAATTACTGAGAGTCTATTTTGTTAGAGACAGTATTTAATTATTGGGTTGTCTATGACTGCCAATAAGTCTATTAAACTTAGCAATTTTTGCTTTTAAAATATTCTTTCTCAGCAAAGTAGACAGAAATGAGCCAGATGAACAGTTAAAGAAAGAAATATAAGGGGTCATAGGCAGGTAAATAGTCTGAGGAAAAAGGATTTGATGTTGGGAAAGGGGGAGAGAAAAATTGAGCAGCTGGCTGTGAATCATGAAAGCAAACTGTTTATAAAAATGAAAACCTGATAGGATCGTTTACTTAGGAGGGGCTTTACTAAGAGTTGCCAGAGATTTTATATACTTTTTTTTTTTATCCCATCTGCTTTGGTTAGGATGAGAAACAGCAACGAAAGACATGAACCTTTTGATATCCAATGTTATTTTGTTGAAGAGCCAGGACTGAGATTAATTGAATTCCTAATCCAGTAAAGTTTATTAATAATGGCACTTTATGATCTGTAAGAGAATTGGTTTAAGTTTTTACTTATAAATGTGAAATTTATTATTTTCTACATCACTTAAGAGATTTAAAAATCTGAAATAAGTCTGTCAAATGAACTATACTTATATTCTCACGTGTATGTGAACTCAGTAGAGGGGTTCCATAACAGGTGAGATGAAGCAGAAAAAATGATCAGAGCACCTGAAGCCAGGGCAGTGGAATTCATCCAATCAGAAGAGCAAAAAGAAAAAAAAAGAATGAAGCTAGCTTAAGGGACTTATGGGCAAACTTCAAGTGGTCCAGCTTTCATATATAAGGGTCCCAGAAAAACAAGAGTGAGAGTAAGGGGCAGGCAGAAAACTTATTTGAAAAAATAATGGCTGAAAACTTCCTTAATCTGGAAAAGGAAACAGATATTCAATCCAGGAAACTCAGAGCATTTCAAATAAGATGATTCCAAAAAGACCCAAATCAAGACACATTATAATTCAATTGTCAAAAGTTAAAGACAAGAAAAGATTCTTAAAAGCAGCAAGGGAAAAACAACTTGTTCTGTACAAGGGAATCCTCATAAGACTATCAGAATTTTCAGTGGAAACTTTAAATATCAGAAGGAAGTTTTTAAAAAAAACTGAAAGAAATGGAAGGAAAAAAACTGTCAATCAAGAATACTCTACCTAGCAAAGTTGTCTTTCAAAAATGAAGGAGAAATAAAGAGTATTCCAGACAAGGAAAAGCAGAGGGAGTACATCATCATTAGACCAGTGTTACAAGAAATGTAAAAGGACCTTCTTTAAGCTGAAACAGAAGAGCACTAATAAGTAAGAGGAAAACATATGAAAGTATAAATATCACTGGTAATTATAAATATATTGTTATAGTTAAAATACTCTAGGGGTGCCTGGGTGGCTCAGTCGGTTAAGCGTCCGACTTTGGCTTAGGTCACAATCTCATGGTTTGTGGGTTCGAGCCCTGTATCAAGCTCTCTGCTGACAGCTCAGAACCTGGAGCCTGCTTCGGATTCTGTGTCTCCCTCTCTCTCTGCCCCTCCCCCACTGGCACTCTGTCTCTTCCTCTCTCTCAAAAATAAATAAACATAAAAAAATAAAAAATAAAATAATATTGTAATGATAGTAGTCAATCACTTACAAATCAAGTATGAAGGTTAAAAGACAAAAGCATTAAAAATAACTATAATTACAATAATTTCTTAAAGGATACACAAGATTAAAAGACTTTTATTTTGACAACAAAATAAAAAGAAATGTGGGGGGTGGAGAAAAAATATGAAGCTTTAATGTGTTAGAAGTTAAGTTGTTTTCAGCTAAAAATAGACTATTATGAATATAAGATGTTTTATGTAAGCCTTATGATAACCACAAAGCAAAAACCTATAGTAGTTACACAAAAGAAAATGAAAGGAATCTAAGCACATCACTGCAGAAAATAATTAAATTACAAAGAAAGGGACCAAGAGGAAAGAAACAAAGGAATTACTAAACAGCTAGAAAATTAACACGGCATTAATAAGGCCGTATCTATCAACAATTACTTTAAATGTAAATAGACTAAATTCTCTAGTCAAAAGATGCAGAGTAGCTGTATGCATAAAAGAACAAGATCCAACAATATGCTGCCTACAAGAGACTTACTTCAACTTTAAAGACACACACAAATTGAAAACAAAAGTATGGAAAAAAGACATTTCATGCAAATGGAAACCAAAAAAAAAAAAAAAAAAGCAGAGATAGCTATACTTATATAAGATGAATGGCTTTAGTCCAAAGACTACTAAGAGACAAAAGAAGGTCATTATATAATAGTAAAGGGATCAATCCAACAAGATGATATAACATTTATAAATATTTATGAACCCAATGTAAGAGCACCTAAATATATAAAGCAAATATGAAGGGAGATCTAGATAAAGATCTGAAAGGAGAAATAGACAGTAATATAATACTAGTATGGGGTACCTATGTGGCTCAGTCAGTTAAGTGTCTGACTTTGGCTCAGGTCATAATCTCGTGGTTCAGGAGTTTGAGCTCCGCATCAGGCTCTCTGCTGTTAGCACAGAGTCCACTTGGGATTCTCTGTCTGCTCCCCTCCTGCCCCTCCCCTGCTTGCATGCGCTCTCTCTCTTTCAAAAATAAATAAACGTTTAGAAAAATAGTAGAGGACTTCAATACACGTAACAATGGATAGACCATCCAGACAATAAGAAAACACTTAAACTACATGTTAGATCAGATGGACTTAACAGACATTTACAGAACATTCCATCAAACAGCAAAATATACATTCTTCTCAAGTGAATAAGGAATATTCTCCAGTTTTGGTCGTATGTTAAACCATAAAACAAATATTAGTACACTTAAGAATATTGAAATCAGAGCAGCACCCTTTCCAAACACAATGGTATGAAACTAGCAATCAATTACAAAAAGAAAAATGAAAAATTCACAAATATGTGGAGATGAAACAACACGCTACTGAACATATAATGAGTCAAAAAAGGGATAAAAATAATAATTACTTGAGAGAAATGAAAACAGAAATACAACATACCAAAACATAGGATACAGCAAAAGCAGTTCTATGAAGGAAGTTCATAGTAATAAATTTCTAAATTACGAAAAATAAAAGATCTCAAATAACCTAATTTCATACCTCAAGGCACTAGAAAAAGAAGAACAAACAAAGCCCCCAAATTAGTAGATGGAAGGAGATAACAAAGATCAGGGTACAAGTAAAAGAAATAAAGACTAAAACACATTAGAAAAGATGAATGAAATGAATGAAACTATGAGATAGCTTTTTGAAAAGATAAACAAAATAGGCAAATCTTTAGCTAGAGTTACCAGAAAATAAAGAGAGAGGAATCAAATAAAATTATTAATGAAGGATGAGACATTACAACTAACATCATAAAAATTAAAAGGATCATAAGACGCTACTATGAGCAATTACATGTTGACAGATTGGACAACTTAGAAGAAATGGATAAATTCCTAGAAACAAACAACCTGAATCATGAAGAAATGGAAAATCTGGACATACTGAACACCTGTAAGGAGATCATATCAGTAATCAAAAACCTTCCAACAACAAAAATTCTAGAACTAGATGGCTTCACTGGTGAATTCTATCAAATTATTCAAGAAGAACTAATACCAGTCCTTCTCAATCTCTTCCAAAAAGTAGAAGAGGGAACACTTACAAATTCACATTATGTTGGGGTACCTGGGTAGCTCAGTTGTTTAAGTGTCTGACTCTTGATTTTGGCTCATGTCATGATCTCACAGTGCTGAGATTGAGCCCTGTGTTAAACCTGCTTGGGATTCTCTCTCTCCCTCTCTCTCTCCCCACCTCTTTCTGCCTCTCTCCCCACTTGTGTTCTCTCTCTCTTTCTAAAATTAAAAAAAAAATCACTTTATGAGGCCAACATTACCCCGATACCAAAATCAGAGAAGGAAAGGAAATTACAGGTCAATATCTCTTATGAACATAGAGGCAAAAATCCTCAACAAAATATTAGCAAACCAAATTCAACAATATACCATACACCATGATCAGGAGGGATTTGCTCTAGGGATACAAGTTTTGTTCAATATTCACAAATCAATGTGATATACCACACTAACAAAACGAAGGATAAAAAGTCATATAATCATCTCAACAGATACAGAAAAAGCATTTGACAAAATTCAGTATTGACTGTCATGATAAAAGTGCTCAACAAATTGGGTATAGGAGGCACAAATCTCAAAATAATAAAGTCCATATATGACAAGCCCACAGCTACTCAACAGTGAAAAAATGAGAGTTTCTTCTAAGATCAGGAACAAGAGCAGAAGGGCCACGCTTTCCACTTTTATTCAATACAGTACTAAAAGATCTAGCCAGAGGTACTAGGCAAATAATAATAATAATAATAATAATAATAATAGGCATCCCAATCAGAAAAGAAGATACAAAACTGTCTCTATTTTCAGATGACATAATACCATATATAGAAAATCCCAATGACTCCATCAAAAAACTTTTAGAATTAATAACAAATTCACTAAAGATTCAGGATATAATATGAATAGACTAAAATTAGTTGTGTTTCTGGACATTAACAATGAACTATCAGAAAGAGAAATTAAGAAAGCAACCCCATTTACACCTGCATCAAAAATAATAAAATAAATTTTATGGGAATAAATTTAACCAAGGTTGTGAAAGATCTGTACACTGAAAACTATAAGATGTAGATGAAAGAAATTTATGAAAACACAAGTAAATTCTCTGTTTATGGATTAAAAGAATTAATATTGTTGAAATGACTAACCAAAGCAATCTATAGATTCAATGCAATCCTTACCAAAATTCCAATGATATGTTTCACAGAAATAGAACAAACAATCCTAAAATATGTATGGAACTACAAAAGATCCCAAATAGCCAAAATTGGCTATTTGGCTATCCAAATAGCCAAAGCAATCTTGAGAAAGAACAAGGCTAGAGGCAACAAGCTTCCTATTTCAAACTATATCACACAGCTAAAGTAATCAAAGTAGTACAGTGCTGGCATTAAGAGCAGGCACGTAGATTAATGGAACACAACAGAGGGCCCAGAAATAAACCCACGCATATATGCTCAATTAATTTACAACAAAGGAGCCTAGAATATACAATGGGGAAAGGACATCTGTGTATATTTAAATGACTAAAAGATACATTCTGGACAATTGAGATTATGTGTGTTAATAGCTCTTTTGATCTATAAAGCATTATATGAATGTAAAGCATTGCCGGAACCTGAGGAAAGACTGCTATAATTATAAGCCTCCTCTAGGCTTCATCTCACAAGTTTTCTGTTTTATTGGAAAAAGAGGCTGTGAAGCAGTGGCCTGGAAAAAGATGAATTCAGTTGCAGGTGCTTGTTTTGATTGGTTTGTCTGGTGCACCCTCTTTCACGTTGAAATACTTTTACAGTCTCATTTCTACCAATCCACTATATTGTTTTCCCACATGGTAGGCTTTCTTTTAAGCTGGTAACTGAGAAAAAGTACTGACAATGACTAATGCCTAATGGGTAGTTTTCTGCAGTACGGAAAGCTGTTTCCACTACATTAACCCAAAATCTTCTCATCAGCTTTTTGAGGGTGGCAGTTTTCATCTCTTTTGTAGAAATAGAGAAATGAATATTGGAGTTAATATGATTCACCTATGATCTAATCCGTAATAGTGGCAGATGCAAAAATTCAATGCAAAATCATGAGTTCTTTATACCACAGCACATGACAGATTAGTGTTTGGCCCATTTCCACCAAGGCGAAATGATGCTCAATATTTGATTCATCATTAGCACATTTATTAGGAGACTGAGAAAAATAGAAAAGCAAATGAAAGTCAAGCTGCTCACTTGTAACTTCTCTGAATGGAGGAGTAGATTAAAATCTATGTGATACGAAATTTTGGATTTTCCACATACTACTACAATTTGTGAAACTGAATTAAGAAATAATGATTATAATTAATAAAAAGCAAGGAATCGTGTTTTTCTGAGTAAGGACTAAGTGGTTACTATAAGACTAACCTTTCTGCAGATAACAATTATAATCCTAGACCAAAAAAACCCAAACAAACAAAAAAAACTATCTGAAGGTGCTAGAGGGTGACCAAAAGCAAGCAGGAACTGAAGGGGACTGTACACTTGGAAGGAGGGAATAACATGGTGTGAGTTTTCTGTTATTATGTCTTTGACAAGCATAGACACTCTACTACATAGAACCACTAAAATTTAAAGTATAAATTAAAACAGCCAATTTTTATAGCAATCTAACTGGTCTGAGTTGGAGCGGATCAGAGTTGGAGTGACCATTTCAGTTGGGAAGTGAGAGAGGGAAACCTAAGAAGGGATTGAGTAAGAGTATTAACTCCAAATTCTGCATATGAACTCCACCCATATCTCTGGCTTACCCCTTAATTATGCATGTGCAGCTCTGTTTGAAGTAGCACAGTTAAGAATAAAATAACAGAACACAAAATTTCAGTTGCCATCCACCACAGAGAAAATAAGATACCATAGGCCAAATATTTGTGCCCCCCCCGCCTCAAATTTATATTGTTGAAGTGTAATCCCCAAAGTGGAAGTAGGGCCTTTGGAAGGTGAGTAGGTCATAGGAGTGGAACCCTCATGAAAGGGATTAGTGTCCTTATAAAGGGAGCCCCAGAGAGCTCCTGTGTCCCTTTGTAATGTGTGGAGACACAGTGCTAAGAAAAACATCTATAAACCAGGAAGCAGGTCCTCACCTCACACTGAATCTAGTGGTGCATTGATTGTGGACTTCCAGTCTCCAGAGGTATAAGAAATAAATTTCTGTTGCTTGTAAGTTTATCCAGTATATGGTATTTTTGGTATAGCAGCCTGAAGAGGCTAGGACATAAGAGTTTGATGTTTGATTTCATCCAAGCTAACTGTGTGCTAAAAGAAAATAAAAAAATAATACCCTTTGAAGTAATATCACATAATCCAGAGATTTTATCATTTATAATGTCCAGGATACATTTGAAAATAACCAGGCATATTAAGAGACAAAAAAATGTGACCTACACTTAAAAGAAAAGGCATTCAATGGAAATCAACACAGATGACTCAGATGTTGGAATTAGTATACAAGGAGTTTAAAGCAGGGGTTATAACTATATTTGGTTTATAAAGGAACATATACTCTTTTTAAAAAAAATTTTAACATTTTATTTATTTTTGAGACAGAACATGACCAGGGGAGGGGCAGAGAGAGGGAGACACAGATTTCAAAGCAGGCTTCAGGCTCTGAGCTCAAAGGAACATATACTCTTAATGCATGAGCAAATAGGAAATCTCAGCAGAGAAATAGAAACTGTATATATAAAAAACAATGAAAGAAATTCTAGAACTACAAAAATACACTATCTAAAGTTGTATTTCATATGGGCTTAATAGTAGCTTCAGATGATAAAAGAAAGAACCAGTAAATGTGAAGCTGTATAAATATATATTATTCAGTTTGAAAAACAGAGAGAAAAAAAACAATGGGGACAAAGCAGAACCTCAAGTACATGTGGGTGACCACCAAAAAGTCTAACATTTGTAATACTGGAATATCAAAAGGAAAAAAGAAGAAATTGGGCAAAAAAATTTTAGGGACTCAGTGACTGAAAATATCCTAAATTTGGTGAAAGATAAGTTTACAGAGTCAATAAGTTTAGTAAACTCACATCAGGATAAATACAGACATGTAATAGTCAAATTAAAAAAAAAAGTAAAGAGAAAATCTTGAAAGCAAACAGAAAAATGATACATTATATACAGCTTAGCATCAATTTGAAATATTGCTGACTTCTTATAAGAAACAATAAAAATTGGAAGAAAGTTGTTCATTTTTAGAATGCTGAAAGGAAAAAAATTATAATAAAAATTTGATACACACTGAACATGTGCTTAAAAAATTAGGATGAAATAAAGACACTTTATAATAAAGAAAACCAAGAATCTTCTGTCAACAGACCTTTACCAAAAGGTAAGAGGAATGAGGTCAGGTAGGAATAAAGAACACTGGAAAGAGTAAACATGTGAGTAAATATAAGAGACTATTCTTCCTCTTGTTTCTTTAAAATACATAGGACTGTTAAAAAATTATAAAATTTCGTTGTGAAGCTTGTAACATAGGTAAATGTAATACATATAAAAATTGTAACATAGGGGCGCCTGCCTGGGTGGCTCAGTCGGTTAAGCGTCCAACTTTGACTCAGGTCACCATCTCACGGTCCGTGAGTTTGAACCCTGCGTCGGGTTCTGGGCTGATGGCTTGGAGCCTGGAGCCTGCTTCCGATTCTGTGTCTCCCTCTCTCTCTGCCCCTCCCCCGTTCATGCTCTGTCTTTCTCTGTCTCAAAAATAAATAAACTTAAAAAAAAATTAAAACAAAAACAAAAACAAAAAAACCCTGTAACATAAAGGACCAGAGAGGTGGCAAATAGACCTGGATAATTACAAGAGTCTTATGTTTAACATGAATTGGTATATACTTTCATGGTAAACTGTGAAAATTTAAGGATGCATATTGTAATCCATAGAGTAGCTACTAGAGCCTAGAAGGCCTATAGACGAAATGTGGTTATTTATTTACACAAAAGATGGTGGAAAAGAAAGAACAGAGAATGAAAAATCAGATGGTACAAACAGAAAGAAAATAATACATAGCGGACTTAAATTCAACCATAGCAATACAGTTGACCCTTGAACATGGGTTTGACATGCATGGGTTCACTTATATGCAGATTTTTTACCATACAGTACTATAAATGTATTTCCTATACTTTATGATTTCCTTAATAACGTGTTCTTTTCTCCAGCTTACTTTATACATATACGTATATGTATTATATATAAAATGTATTACATATGTATTAAAACAAAATATGTGTTAATTTACTGTTACCAGTAAAGCTTCTGGTCAACAGTAAGCTATTAGTAAAGTTTTTGGGGAGTCAAGAGTTATGCATGAATTTTCGACTGTGCAGGGGTCAGTGCTTCTAACCACCATATTATTCAAGTGTTAACTGGTAATTATATTAAATGTAAATGAGAATGAGCTAAACATTCCACAGAAAGAGCCAGGGATAGAAGGGGATGGAATTTTAATTTACTAGCAAGAAGAAATCACAGAAGTCTTAGAGTGGCAACTTTGCTTCTGATTATATAGATTGTTGAATTATAAACCGATTTACCCATATGATCGTGTAGGCTCTTGTGTTTCTTGAATGGTTTGGGTGTCCTTCCCTTACAGCATGATCTCTAGAAAATGATCTCTAGAAAATGTCCTTAAATTCAAATTTGAAGAAGCAGAGGTTGGGGTCTGAGTGCTTCCTCTCCCTGAGGGCTTTGAGATTCTGTTGCAAATTTCTTCCTAGTATCCAGCATTGCATACAGTAAGATTTAATTTGCCCATTTGGCTGACACATAAATAATTCAGAGGGCACTCAAGTAATTTTTTATAAGACAAAGATTAGATTCCATAGGTTAAGAAAAAATATTACTATGATTGTTATAATTTTCTTGATAACTGCCATTCTTTCAGTAAGACTGAAAGCTATGTCGTATTCCTTTTTGTCTCCCCAGAAAATTAATCCAGTGTCTGGCACAATAGCAGACATTAAATAAATAACACAACATGATTCCTAGTCCTAGAAGTAATTTACAATTGCCTGTTAAATACATTTACCTGTATATTTATTTGTTAACTTTTAAAACTACTTTTATTAATGCATTATTTTATTTTTAGTTATTTACTTTTTAAAAGTTTAAATAAAATTTTAGTTATACCATTTATTACAGCATAAAAAATTAATTGAATCTAGGAAGAAGTCCTACAAAAGATATATAAAACTTCTTAAGGAAAGTAATAAAATTTTATGAGTTACATTAAAAGATTCCTAAATAGGGGCGCCTGGGTGGCTCAGTCGGTTAAGTGTCTGACTTCGGCTCAGGTCATGATCTCACCGTCCATGAGTTTGAGCCCTGCTCGGGCTCTGTGCTGACAGCTCAGAGCCTGGAGCCTGCTTCGGATTCTGTGTCTCCCTCTCTCTCTGACCCTCCCCCGTTCATGCTCTGTCTCTCTCTGTCTCAAAAAAAAAAAAAAAAAAAACCACATTAAAACAAATTAAAAAAAAAAGATTCCTAAATAAATAAAAAATAGATCTTGAGCATGGATTAAAAGACTCAGTAAGGGGTGCCTGGGTGGCTCAGTCGGTTAAGCGGCCAACTTCAGGTCATGATCTCGCAGTCCGTGAGTTTGAGCCCCACGTCGGGCTCTGTGTTGACAGCTCAGAGCCTGGAGCCTGTTTCAGATTCTGTGTCTCCCTCTCTCTCTGCCCCTCCCCCGTTCATGCTCTGTCTCTCTCTGTCTCAAAAATAAATAAACGTTAAAAAAAATTAAAAAAAAAAAAGACTCAGTAATATGAAGGGGACAATTCTCCCAAACAAATTTATAGATTTTCACATGTTAATTAAAATCCATACAGATTTTTTTATTATTTAAAACTTTAGAAGCTTATTTCTAAAATTTAACAAAAGTATCAGGAAGAAAGATTAGCTAAACTACTCTTGAAAAAGCATGGTGAAAAAATTTGCTCCACTAAATATCAAGATATCAAATAAAACTTCTGTAATTATATGCTGTGGTATTAGCAGAGACACAGAAAAACAGAGGCATAATATATCCCAAAATAAGCTCCATATATATATATTTACACTAAATTTGTGACTCAGGTGGCACGGGAGATTAATGAGGAAACAATGCTTTTGTTAATAACAGGTGTGTCCATGGGTGAGGGTGGGAGGAAGTTAGATATAGTCCTTATATCATGTTTAAACTGAACCTAGATGAATTAAAGAGCTGAGTCTGAGGGGCGCCTGGGTGGCTCAGTCGGTTAAGCATCCGACTTCAGCTCAGGTCACGATCTCGCGGTCTGTGAGTTCGAGCCCCGCATCAGGCTCTGGGCTGATGGCTCAGAGCCTGGAGCCTGCTTCCAATTCTGTGTCTCCCTCTCTCTCTGCCCCTCCCCCGTTCGTGCTCTGTCTCTCTCTGTCCCAAAAATAAATAAACGTTAAAAAAAAAAAATTTAAAAAAGAGCTGAGTCTGAAATGCAATATTACAAACGCATTGGAAGGAAAAATTAGAGAACACATAAAGAACAATTTTATATAATAAAAATTTTCCCATTTTAAGTGTACAGTTTGATAGCTTTAATAAATGTATACATCCATGCAGCCATCACCACAATCAAGACACAGAATATTCCATTACCCACAAAGTTCCCTCCTGCCTTTTGCCATCAATCTTTTCCCCTACACTTTCTTCCCAACCCCTAGGTGCAGGTATCTATGGATCTAGGTTGTATCACTTTATCTTAGTTTGTATATGGAATCACACAGTATGGATTCTTTTGTGTCTGGCTCCTTTTACTCAGCATAATGTTTTTGAGATTCATCCACAATGTCACATGTATTATTAGTTTGTTCCTTTTTATTGTTGTTATTCCATTGTTTTGATACAGTACACTTTGTTTATTCATTCATCTGTTGATGAATATTTGGGTTGTTTCCAGTTTATGGCTATAATTAACACAACTTTTATCACTATTGGTCAACAAGCCTCTGAATGGACATGTGCTTTCATTTTCTTGTGTGTGAGTGTGAATACCAAGGGGGTAGGATAGCTGGGTCATTAGGGTGGGTATATACTTATAAAAAAATTCTAAATTGTTTCCCCAAAGTGGTTTTATCATTTTACACTCCCACCAGCAATGCAGGAGTTCCAGTTGCCCATATCTTTAGTAACACTTGAGACTGTCAATCTTTTTATTTTTAGTCATCATTCTAATGGATAGGTGGTAGTGCCTTACTTTCAAATTCACATGATCAAACCTCTGAATCCACATTCTGTCCCATCTTACCAGGTATCACTTTGGACTTCCATTTTTAAAAAAGTTAATGACAATAACCAGGCTCAAAAAATTACTGATAGAACAACCACGACCACCACCACAAGAACATTAATTGAACATTTATGATTCTCCTACCCTTAGAGTATAAGCTTGATGAGGGTACTACCTATCTGGTTCTTTGTATCTAGCACAGTGCCTGGTGCATAGTATACACACATTTAATGGGGCTATCTGTTGTGTTGTCATGAATTACTCCAAATTTTAGCAGCTTAAAATAACAAATATTTATTGTTCCACACAGTTTCCTAGGGTTAGGAATCCAGGAGCAGCTTAATCGAGTGGTCCTAGGTCAGGGTGTATTATGATGTAGTAATTAAGCTACTGGCTGGGGCTGCATCATTTAAAGGCTTGACTGGGGCTATAGGATTGGCTTCCAATATTATTCACTCACATGGCTTTTGGCAAGAAGTCTCAGGTCCTTGCTTCCCCAAAGTGAGTGATCTAAGAGAAGCAAGGATAGAAGCTGGTTGTATAGACCAATGAAGAGATGGGAATGACAAAAGCCAACCTGAAAGCTGCCTCAGACTGTGCATTAGTGAATATTTGATGCAACTGATGTGTGCCTGACAGCCTGCTAAGAACTGTATTTACATCACCTCATTTCATCCTGATAATAACACCTGGAGCATTGTCCTCATTTGAAATGATAAAACAGACTTATGAAAGTTAAGCAAACTGTCCAATTCTACAAAGCTATTAGGTGGCAGAGCCAGAGTTCAAAATCAGACCTCTTTAGTCCCAGAGTCTGTGAAAAATGGTTCACACTGAAAAGGAGTGAAATGCACCATTCCAAAAGAAATTAATTTAAGCGATCTTTTAAATTAAGTTTACATTGAGTCAAATTCATATTTGTATATGGGGGAATAGTGCTAGAAATTATATCAACAAGGAAAGCTTAAAACTCTTCAGGATAAAGAATCGGTCCCCTATTCTCCAATTCACAGGTTTTTTTCATTTTTTTCTCTCTTACCAGACTAATGTTTCACATTTTAGGCAGTACTGTATATAGAAAACCCTAAAGACTCCACTAAAACAACTACTAGAACTGATCAATCAATTCAGTAAAGTCACAGGATATAAAAATGTATAGAAATCTGTGGCATTCCTATACATTAATAATGAAGCAGTAGGAAGTGAAATTAAGAAAATCCTGGGACGCGTGGGTGGCTCAGTTGGTTCAGTGTCTGACTTCAGCTCAGGTCATGATCTCAAGGTTCGTGGGTTCACACCCCATGTTATGTTCTATGCTGACAGCTCAGAGCCTGAAGCCTGCTTTGGATTCTGTCTCTCCTTCTCACTGCTCCTGTCTTACTCATGCTCTGTCTCTCTCAAAAAATAAATAAAAAAAAAAAAAAGATAATAATCCCATTTACAGTCACACCAAAAACAATAAGATACCTAGAAATAAATTTAACCAAAGAGGTGAAAGACCTGTACTCTGAAAACTATAAAACACTAATGACAATGTAAAGAATGGAAAGTCATTCCATGCTCATGGGTTGGAAGAACAAATATTGTTAAAATATCTATACTACCCAAAGCAAGCTATGTATTTAATGAAATCCCTATCAAAATAACAACTGCATTTTTTACAGAACTAGAACAAACAATCCTAAAATTTGTGTGGAACCACAAAGGACCTTAAATCGCCAAAGCAATCTTGAGAAAGCAGAACAAGGCTGGAAGCATCATAATTCCAGATTTCAAGTTATATTACACAGTGGTGGTAATTAAAACAGTATGGTAATGGCACAAAAATAGACACAAAGATCAGTGGAACACAATAGAAAACCCAGAAATAAATCCACACTTCGACAAAGGAGGAAAGAATATGTAACGTGAAAAAGACAGTCTCTTCAACCAATGGTATTGGAAAAACTGGTCAGCCACATGCAAAAGGATGAAACTGGACTTCTTTTCACCATACACAAAAAGAGCCTCAAAATGGATTAGAGACCTAAAAGTGAGACCTGAAACCATAAAAATCCTTGAAGAGAACACAAATAGTAATCTCTCCGACATCAGCTGTATAACATTTTTCTAGGTATGTCTCCTGAGACAAGGGAAGTAAAAGTAAAAATAAGCTAGTGGGACTTCATCAAAATAAAAAGCTTCTACACAGTGAAGGAAACAATTAACAAAACTAAAAGGCAACCAATGGAATGGGAGAAGATATTTGCAAATGACATATCCAATAAAGGGTTAGTATCCAAAATATACAAAGAACTGATACAACTCAACACCCAAAACAAATAATCCCATTAACAATGGGCAGAAGACATGAACAGACATTTCTCCAAAGAAGACATACAAATGGCCAACAGACACATGAAAAGATGGTCATCATCACTTGCCACCAGGGAAATGCAAATCATAATGCAAGTCTAAGTGTCATGGAGAGGCACACAGGGAATACTAGTTGAGGTCTGAATTTTTTAAAACACCAGCCATATCTCTAAAACATACTTGGTGTTTATTAAAATAACGGAGCGTGGTAATCTCTGAAGTCAACAGAAGATTAAGATGAAGGAGCTGAGCCTTCTTCATTTTTGTTGCTTTTGTAAGCAGTTAGAAAACTTGCAAAGACAGTGACTTGCTTACCAATCCAGACTTAGTCTCTCAGGCAGTAACCAGTTTTCTACTAAAGGTGGCACAAAGTGGGTTTCTGGGACATGAAAAGGAAGGAAGAGTGGCTAAGGTTCAAAGTCCAGGTGGCCTTCCTTACCTGCTGGGAATGTATAAATCACACCAGGACAAACAAAAGAGAGGGTGGAGTGGGTAGGGCAATGCAGTTTAGGGACTGACGGGATTTAGACAGTTAAGGTGGTGATAATGTTAGGATAGAAACCAAAGTGGTACTCAGATCCATCCTCACTGATTGGGAAGAAAGAAGCCCTCGGCCAGGAATAGAAATGATGAAGTATTCTTCTCCCTGCTAACCCCGTGGGAAACTGTCCTGTGCACAGTTGAAACTGGGAGTCTGTGTAGTATGCACTAGTTTCAAACCAAAATTTTCCTTCGCCACTGAGCATGCTCAGCTTTCAGTTTCTGCAGAAAAGTGGATTTCATGACCCCTGATTTTAGCTTTGGCAACTTGGAGCCAGAGAACATGGTGGTGTCTGGTAGAGGCCACAGGTGGAATCTTGAAAGGGAAGGTGTGAGGACAAGGGGGCAGCTGGGGGGGGGAGGGGTAGGGGACTCAGAGTAGGACCCAAAAGACAATCCATCAATGTGATTGGCTTTGATCTGGTCGGCAAGCCTTTGTAAAGGAGCCAGTGCGTTATCTGGAGATAGGGAGAAGTTCAGGGTTCTGGTCCTAGTCCGTGGGAATGAATCAGGGGCGAGCAAATGGTCATTATTATCCAGTAGTGAGCCTCTTGAGTCCTCCCCTGCTATCCCTTCTTGGGCTGCAACCTCCCTTTGCAAGATACTGGGTGTTGGTGCAGAAACATAGGAGCTGGATGGAGGATGTTCACCTAACAGCCCCGTCAATTTGCCCCACCTCCCCCGTTCGTCCTTCCTCACTAGCCCAGAATAGTCGCCAGGGGCCATCATCTGCCTGGCTAGAACAGGCACAGAAACTCACCTTAGCTACTTCGTTTTTGAGTTTGGACTCCTGATGGGGTGCATCCATATCTAGGAGAATCTTACAAACTCTCTGACCCATATGTTTTTGGTGGTAAGGGGAGAGGGACTTCCTATTACTCTGTATAAAAACAATGCTGAAGATGTGAGCCCAGGCTACAACAGCCTGCAGGCGGTGCCCACGGACCAGAGGGCACGGCCAGGCCCGGTGCAGGGCGGAGGGCGGTCCGCTCACTCCTGCTGGCAGCCAGGGCACCTCAAAATCACACCGAATCTCGTAGCTCGAGGCGCCCAAGGCGCGCAAGGTACGCTTCGGGGGGCGGTCCTGCCTGACCCCGGAAGAGAAAGTTGTTTTGGGGAAGGGGAGCGAGGAGACGAGAGCGAGTTAAGTAACTAAAAATCAAAGTTGTTCTGCTCCTCTCAGGCCACCTCTCCTCTGCTTCATCTTTACCCCAAGCTCCATTGGAGTCAGGCTTCCTCAGAGGGCCGAACGCTCCCGGAATCCCAGCCAGAGTTGGGGGACCGAGAGCGCCCGGTCCGCAGGTTTCGACCCTCTCCGACTCCAGGTCTCCGGGAAAACCCGGAGCGGAGCATCCCCCGGGCCGGGATACGCCCTCGCGCGCGCCCACTGGCGCGCATGCTCAGTCGCGCGGTGGCCGCGAGTAGGAAGCTCCGCGCGGCAGTAGCGGCCGCGGCGGCGCGACTGGAAGGTGGGAGGGGACGCACCGGCTGGCGGGCGGGGGCGCTGGGACTCGGCTGGGGCTCCCGCCCGAGGTTCCTGGAAGCGTTTGGGACCGCGAACCCCGGCGCGAGGAGCAAGCGAGCACGGGAGCCAACGAGTGCGGACTGGGCAGCGGGCGGAGCGGAGCCGCCGGGCGGAGCGGGCTCAGAGCCCGGGTCTCCGCGGCTCGGGACCCGGCGGCGGGGGCGGCGATGTTCCACTGCATCCCCCTGTGGCGGTGCAACCGTCATGTGGAGACGATCGACAAGCGCCACTGCTCGCTGGTCTATGTCCCCGAGGAGATCTACCGCTACGCCCGCAGCCTGGAGGAGCTGCTGCTGGACGCCAACCAGCTCCGCGAGCTGCCCGAGGTGAGTGTCCGGCCTCACCTGCGCGCCGCCTTTGGGGGAACTCGGCCGAGCCTGGCCAGCCCTCTCCTTCCTCTCTCCCGTGGTCACCTCCCTTCCACATATCCCTCTTCTACCTCCAGATCCCGTCGCCACGTCCCGCAGAACCACCACTACCTGCATTCACCTGCCTCTTCCTCCCTTACCCTCCTCCCCTCGCATTAAAAGTTCCTTGTCATTTTATACAAAGCGAGCGACTTGATATTTTCCAAGTAGTCACTAGAGCTTGCGAGACTAAGGAAACGTTCTGGGCTGGTAAGGAGTTTAGATGCACGTCTAAGTACAAACAACTGGCATTTGTACCCGGGCAGGTGAGGAGCCAGGTGGCTGGGGCTGTTCCCAGGTGGAAGGACAGAGCGTGGCATCTGCTCTCAGGGTAGTTTTCCTTGCACTGCATTCCCCGACCACTAGCCAGGGCGCGCTTCCCGGGTGGGCAGCGCGCAAGTGAGCTGCACTAACTAGGCATGTTCGGAGGAATGTGCCCCCGGGGCCTTATCGCTGGTGGGCAGTGCTTGAAAGTATTGTAGTTTGGCGAGCTGGCCGGCCTTGGCTCCAGGGCCGGTTGGGAATTGGAGGTGAGGGGAGGTGAGCTGGAGGATATCGTGCAGGAGGAGAGGTATGCTTTGGGACCTGTGGGCAGGTGCCCAGGTGCCCGCCGCTGGGGCCCTGCCTGCGTGGACCTGTTGCGTGGAAGGAGCCGCTGTGAACGTCAGTAGAGGCTGCGCCCGGCGGGCCAGCTTTGCCAGCCGCCTCTCCCGGAGCGCGTACCTTCAGCCTGCTGACTTCTATCCTTGCAGTGATGCGTTACCTCTTCAGAGTTGTTTACATACATTAATCAGTCTGGTGCGGCTAAACTTGTTGTCAGGAGACACATGCTGATTGAACTTTAACGGAGGGTCTGGGACTGCGAACTTTTAACCTTCGAGCTTGCTGCCGAGGAAATTAGCTTGAGTAACCCTCAAGGAAGAAGGTATCACAAATCCCGGGGTGTGCAGGAAGTCGGTGTGCAGTAATCCAAAGGTGTGCAGGAAGTAGGGAGACTAGACTGCTGGGAATTGGGAGGAGGACGTGAGGCCTGAGCGTTGGGACTCAAATATCTTTCTTGTCCTTTAGTTAACACAGGACTGTCACAGAGACGCTGGCTAGTCAAATGTTCTGGCTTGTTAAAATGACCTGATGGCGTTCCTCAGCGCTGACCAAGTGTTTTAAAAAGCAGAACGGTGTGTTTTTCTTAATATTTAAAGTGTTCTTTCTCTTTGATTAACTTTCCTTGGTTCATGTGGAATCGGATGGTTTGCTCTGTGTAATCATGTGGATTATCCTCACTAGGATCTTTGCAAAGCCCCCCAGGCTTTATTTAGCTTAGAAGCAAAAAAGCCGTACAGTTCCCTCAGGCATTTATTATTTTGCAGGCATTTTCAGACGCATGGCTTTGTCTGGCCTTGAGCTTGCTCAAATTTGACTTGAAAGGCATAAGCTCACTTACTGCCTTAAGTTGTAAGTAAGTTTTAGGCATTGCTATTGCCAGAAATACAGAATATGTTATTTAATACTTTTCAAGTGTGTCAGCATGAAGTTATTAAAGATTGAGTGAAAAACTATTTAACTAGAAATGTTTCAGTGTTCTTTGTGGTATTTTGTTTGTTTGTTTGTTTTTATAGAACTGGAAGATTTCCTTTGACTGGATTGGCTTTTTACTCCCTTCTGCAAAGTTTGTGGGTTTTCCTGTAATGTTGGGGAATTCAGCTTTGTAAGGGGAAATTATGGGTTTTGGAAGTGTTAGGTATTCATACTAATCCTAACTGGAAACTTCTCAGAGGCTCAAGCTAGTCTGATAGCACTCTGTAGATACAGTATAAATAAACAAGCTTTTCAGAGGCTAAAGGTGGTCTTGCTTATGGGTAATTATTGCTTTTACAGCTCCGAAATTAGTTTTAGAGTTTCTAGGTTGTTTAAAAATGATTTCTTCATGACTTACTGTGTCTGGGTGCCTGGATGGGTATAAGCCAGACGTGCACAACCACCTTGAAAGCACAGATATTTCATTCAAAGTAGAAGTCCTTTCCTTGGGCTGTTGTTTCCCCTCTGAGATCTGCATAACTCATTAGCACTGCTCCCTGCTGTCCCTACCCCCACCCCTCCTCTAACCTCTGTCTCCTTACCTGCCCCATCACTAGGGGCCCTCTTTTGCTGACAGACCTCCTGGGCCCTTGTGGTGGCGGTCTTGCTGGCTGGCTGTTCTCTTCTCTGTAATTTGTTTGGAAGCACAGACAAGGGGGAAGGCCGCACCCCATACCCCAAAAGCAAAGATACAGACATTGTTCACGGTTCAGGATGATGAAAAGCTGTTTCCTTTCTACTGAAAGGTTTGTAAGCTCAGATTTGCTTCAGCTCCCTCATTTTGTGAATTGAAACTCAGAATTGAAGTGACTCCATCAAGGCTGTTCAGCTGGTTAGATGCAGAGTCACTGGTTGCCCCCCGCCCCGCCCCTGTTCAGCAGCTTTGGACACCTAGCAGGAATCTGGCTTATTCAGCTTTTCACACCCATTAAAATCTCAGTCATTTAGCCCCTCCTATTTTACTCCTGTCATTAAGCCTGGTCTCTGTCAAACATTTACTGACCCTTCATCATTTGCAGTTGCTAGGAATATAGAGATTAGAGAAGGTATGATTCCTATGAGCTATTCACAACTTTATGGGGAGGTAGATGACTTGAATACAGATGTGATGAGTATGAGGTAGAGGGGGCATGACAGCTAGCTTGGTGGTTACTTACCTAATCTAAACTTTTGCTGAGCCTGCATCCCCATCCTCGGCAGTGGGTCCACCTTGTAGTAGCCTCTCAGTGCTGCTGTTCTGCAGGGAAGGCTTGGAATGTTCATCTGTAGCCTGACCCTAGCTGGATGATAGGCTCACCATCCCATTCCCATCCACCTTCTCCTTCTCACTTCCTCCCGGCTCCATCCCTTTGGGATGCCTAGTAACGGAGACGGTCTGACTCTAACTTCCTGAGATGCTGGCATGCTTTTGCTCATCCTTGTGAGCATAGAGCCTGGAACCCAGTAGGTCCTGCTCAGTAAACAGCTTTTGTCTGTTGAAGGAATTTAGCCTCACCTGATACAGATCTTTCTCCTCTGCCTCTTTCTCTTAAGCATATCATGGCTCTGGCATCTATCCACCTCTAATATAGTCAGAGAATATTCAAGTTGGGAGTGACCTTTTTCAAGACTCTAGCTGGTTAGATGCACAGTCTCTGGTTGCTTTAAGTTGGAAGCCGCTTGAGAAGTTAAAGGTCACTGATATGGTGAAGCTGTTTTGTCTTCCCCAAGAGCCTATGCTCCCCTCTGTGCTTCCTTAGTGTTTCTGACACTGTCAATTTCCCCCTCAAGGTGCATGGATTCTTGGATACCTTCATGCCATCTCTCTGGCTTCAGTACAGAGCCTAGTCTAATAGGCAGCACATATTTTGAGTAAAGGCTGTTGAACCCATATCAAGTTTCATTTTGTCACCTACTCTTATTTAGGGTTTAGTTGATCTTTTGATGATTGCCAGATGACATTATCTCAAATATCTCCCCTTTCCCATCATTCTTTCTCATATCCTGCTTTATTTTTTCCCAGCCCTTAGAGCCCTATTACTACCAAACTCTAGACTTGCTTACTTGCATCTACGTGCTTATTTAGCCCCTCCTATTTTACTCATGTTCTTTGTCTCCCCAACTAGTACATCACCTCCACGAGGGCAGGGATGCTTTTGTTCATGGCTGAACCTGGGGCAGTGGCTGGCACATAGTAGGCACTCACATGTTTGCTGCATGAATGAGTCTTCACATGTGCTGTCATGGGTAAGCTGCCCCTGTTTCTCAGCCATCGTGATTCCCCTTCCTGCAGTCTCACGTCTACTATATACCAATCTATTGAAACTCGTCATGGGATAAAGTTATTCTGAATTCAGTGGTTTTTTCTTACCAGTTTTTGTTCTCTATCTCTTCTGTGCTGGGAATCTTTGACAGTCATATCTTTTTGAAATAATTTTTAGGCATTGTAAACATAATTTCTGACTGTGACTTCAAATCTCCAACTGTGATCTGTTAAGAAGATATCCATTCCCACTTGGAATAAGTCCCTTTTGTCTTAAACTTGCCATGTCCCACTTCAGTGGGACAGCCGTTCTTCACAAGTTCATGGACCAAGGCTCTTTGGGCTTGTCTTCAAGGAGCAGAGACCACGGATGCTGCAGTCAGATAGCTCACATGCTGCTCCATCGCTTAGATACTTTCTTCAAGCCTTGGTTTCCTCACTTGTTGTCTTAGTACCTGGTTTGTATGGTTACTCTGTAAGTGCACGCAAAGCACTTAACAGTCAGGTATATGAGGTCTAAGAGTTTTGCGGTTACTGTGGTGAGATGCCCCTTTTTTTTTTTCCTCCAAATAAAACAATGTTTCTTAACCCAGAGTTGGGACACATTTTCCTGGGAGTTTGTAAGTCATTTTTTATAACCAGAATTAAATTTTTAATGCTCTTTTCAATAATAATTAAAAACTCATAGGTTCCATACATCTAGGTGAACTTACAGATGAGTAGTGCCATAAGGTTTTAGTAGTGCCATAATCTGTGTTTGATTGAGCACTCCCTTAATTGTCTCTAGCTGAGGGAGAAAGAACAGATGTGGGCTTATTGCAGAAATCATGTGTTTGGGTCAGATGATAGCTGGAAGTTACGTGAGCAAAGGTTTCATAGCCGTTTGTTAGAGAAGAGTGGTGGGTAGCCGAAGGGGTCACAGAGCTCACGGTGGTGCAGGCAGGCAGAGTTGCCAGGAGCCTGCTCCGAGGTAGTGCTGTACCAGTATGTGCAGCCATGCGATGCCTGTCCAATTGGGTCATTGTCATTTGTCACGTCAGATTAGCGTTCTCTTTTATTGGTTTTTGTCAGATTTTTTAATTGGTTCACCTTATAGTTTTGTAAGAGCTAAGGCGCAGGGAGGGCATACCTAGTTTTATGTTTAGACATAAGTAACATTGGAATAAAAATAATTTAAGTGAAAGCTGAGGAAGAAGGGAGTCCAAGAGAGGACTTTCCCTTTAAAGTGATGACCCACGCATTTGTCAGGGTAAGGAAACCGTTCTCATTTCTCAGGTATCCTGTTGCACAGTTTAGCATTAATTGTGAGTCTCTTATGTGTTCATCCAACCCCCCTTCTCCTACTTCTCTCTGCCCCCAATTCCCCCACCCCCTTATAGGTGAGGAAACTGAGACGTTGTAATTTGCCTTGGGTTAGTGGAGGGCCAAATCTCTCTGATTAAGAAATACTGAGTATTTAGTACCTATTAATAAGAAGTATAATAGTCACCACTTATTGAGATTTTACTAAGCTCCAAACATCGAATTAGGTACTCTACATAAATTATTTCTCTCAAACTGAATAACACGCTTTAGCTGTTAGAATTTCAGTTTTGCAAATGCAGACATTGAGACTTATTTAAGAAACTTAAGAATCTTGTTTAGGAAACATGGTCAAGGTCAGTTCTGGAGTAGGCATTTGGCTCCAGTTCCACGTGTGCATTTACCACCTGTGGGTCTGCCTGGGCCAGAGGAGGCCCGGCAGTATGTGCATGCTTAGGAGGGAGCCTCTGCAGAAAGCTCATGGCAGCTCTGAGGAGTCTCACATTCTCTGAGGAGCTGAGGGAAGACTTTGGAGGTGGTGACATTCACACTTGACTGGAAGGAAGGACAAAGTATGTCAGCTGTTGCCAAAACCAGTCCTTTCCAGGTGGCTAGAATGAGGGGCACCTGAGCAGTAGAGCGTGCCTGGAGAGGGTTCTGGGGCCAGATGGTGAAAGGCTCTTGACAGTGTTGCTGAGGAGGTACGTTCTGACCTGGAGGCAGAGGAGGCCCATGGATGGTGTGTAAGTAGAGGTGCAGTACAGTTAGATCTTTGCTTTAGAAAGGTAGTTCCAGAGCACAGGGTTTAGAGTCAGGGAGACAGGCCAGGAACCCACTATGGTGGTCTAGGCCAGAGGAAATGATAGAGCATCTTGGGGATGAACAGGGGAGATGGCTTTGTCAAAGATGTTCACCCTGGGCATTCCTGCCCTTGGGTCCAGTGCTCTTTCTGCTGTGCTACCTTTTCTGCTGCGCTGATCTTCTGAGGCACTTCAGTAATACTTGTGTAACACCAAGTAAAAAGCATTTACCTCCTTTTGGGGGGACATCTTTTCCTTGACTGTGGCATGTGCCTGCATTCAGCTTGTGAATTGCTCACTAAGACATGGCAAGCATTATATGTAGGTATTGACTCAGGGGAAGGAGGAATAGCCAGATGTGCTATGGGTGGCAAGAGTTTGTTCGTTTTGCGTTTCACATGAATATGGTCATCAAGTTTATAAACATGAACCTGCAGGAACACTGGTAGCCCTGGCGTTCTGTGTTTCCGAGTAATACGAACGCGTACTATTTGTGTACTGTACCATGGACTTTAGTTTCATCATCTTCTGCTCATGCTTTGAAAGGCTAACACTTGCAGAATTTTTATTTTTCTAGAGGAACTTGGAAGTTATGTGTCTTTAAAAAAATAGCTCACGTCTTTGAGGGAAAGTAAAACTATTCATTTAATAAAACTTTTCTGGGATGGACAAAGATGAGTGATGCTGGTAAAATAGCAAAATAAGCTTGTTTTCACAGTTCCTCCTGCCTCTTCCAAGGGGCTTCCAGTGAAAAGGGGCGCATCGAACCTTCCTTCCAGCTTTCCAGTGCATTATCCTCTCTGCCAGAATTTGCAGCTTCTGTACTATAGTAAGTAGGGACTTGGGATTTCCTTAAAAAGGAATACCTTTTTAGTCTATACCACAGACTTGATATTCTGGGGATAAGTGTAGTTGATATTTACACAAGGGGGTCAGGAATAGCAAGGTAAACATTTCTTAGCAATGATGACAGAAATCTCAGCCATGACCTTGCTGTGCCATGGAACAACCAGAAGCAGTGGGTTCTTTTAGGTAAGGATTGAGTGAGTGCTGAAGGCTTTTCTCTTTGTTCACGGAAGTCTAGGGGGATTTAGCCTATTTTGGAACCCTACCCAGAACATAGGGCTACAAATGTTTGTCCTCTCCTTCATGTGATAGTTATGAGGGATGATGAGATCATGGGCCAGAGCTTAGTAAATGCATAGAAGAAACTCCTGGATGTCCATTTACTTTCTCTTGGGTATTATTTAGTGGACAGGAATGGTAATTTACTATTGCATGTGGTATTTTAGAAGATCTAATGGTATGTATGTGTGTCTACTGTAAAAATACTTTGAACTCCTAGAAGTAAGATGAAATATTTTTAAAAATGAAAAAACATTTTTTTTGGCTTGTCATTATTTTGAAGAGTTTCCTTATCTAGGCTGTAATTCTAGAGTCCAGAGAATTTGACTCAGTTGGAAGAAATTTGGTATTTCAGTTTCCAAGAACCGCAAGGAATGGATTTGTCATGTGGTGGGTGGAAGGAGGTGTTACACCTAATTACAGCATGTTCCAGACTGATTCCTGGGTAGTGTGGCCAGATGGAGAGGTCTGTGTCTACCCTGGCCACTCTCATCACCTTTCTGTCCACAGTCCACACCTACTTCTTGGGAAAAGATCATCAGGAGGGCCTGTCAGCTGACTTGTGGTAGAAACTAGGAGCTCAAGTCAGATGAGCTCATGCAAAGGCCAGAAAGTGGCTTCTGAACCTCTGAGGATGTGATGTGGGCTCCTGCTGCTTAACTTGGTTCGGAAGATGCTGAGACCTCTGAGCTCAGGCTAGGAGTGCAACTCGCTTGACTTTGGACCATGACATGGCCTTGTTTTTATCTCATTAAAGGAGTGATATGGATTGGATACTTAAAAGAATTCAAAGAATGAAGATGACATTTTCCTTGCATCCTTTGAAGTGATACCAGCCATTAACAATTTTAGAATGTATTCTTATGGATTTTTTTTCTCTTTATACATCACCATGTATTTATTATTGTTAAAACAAAGCAAGAACTCTCACTATGTAAATTGCTTTGCTATTTGCTTTTTTTACATAACACTGCCTTGGACATCTTCCATATCAGTACGTATAGATGTCTTCTAGCATTGCTTCTGGGGCTGTAGTATTCCACTGTACTGGATGTTTCACGATTGATTGATTGAACCTTTCTCCTATTGCTGACATTTAAATGGTTTCTGATTTTGCAGTGATGAACCATGCTGGATTAAGTGTTCTTGTATATATTACTTTGTACTCCTGTGCAAATGTTTAAGATAAATTTTAAGAAGCATAATTGTTGGATGAAAGGGTATACATTACAAATTTTATAGATCTTGCTAGATTGTCAAAGATTTTTTTTAATAATAGTGAGATGGGAAGGCCTTGTTAGAGATTATAGAAATCTACCCACTTTATGTAGCTAAGGAAATGAAAATCTAGAGAGGTAAAGTGTTATGTCAAAGCAAAATGAAAATGTGGACTGTACATCTCCAACTCTAGATTCTAAGTCCTGTGGATTTTCTAGGGGCCTAGAGACTGGTTCTATCATCTCTGCTCCTTTTTTTTTTTAGTTTATTTATTTTGAGAGAGAGCACAAATGAAGGAGGGGCATGGAGGGAGATGGAGAGAGAGTCCTGAGCAGGCTTTGGTTGCAGAGCCCAACTCAGGGCTTGGTCTCATGAACTGTGAGATGGTGACCTGAGCCTACATCAGGGTCTGACACTCAAACAACTGAGCCACCCAGGCACCCCATCTCTGCTCCTTTTATTTTCCACTGTGACTCCTTCCTATAGGCCTGGAAAAGCCCTCAGATGGGCTTCAGTCAGTTAATCACATATTTGTTCCAGATCTTTGGAAAGCTGACATCTAAGTCTTGGCTTCAGGTAGTTTACACTCTTGAGTTCGGGAGAGAAGTTTGAGTCATGGAATTCCTAATGTGGCTCAGTGTCACACGGGTCAGTAAACCAGGACTTGCTGTAGACCCTTGCAGGAGGCTCACTGGGGCATCAGGAAAGCAGGACTCTGGTTTTCACTGAAGGTAGGTTCAGAGAGGCTGGGAAGGGTGGGCGGGCATTGTAGACAGGGAGCTTTTGTGAGGCGACACAATCTTGCGCCATGGAGCTCACTCTGGGTTGACTTGGTTCTGTTTCTGGAACAGGGGCCAAGGTGATATGAAGCATGGTGGGGGACAGGAAGCTTGGGCATTAACTTGGTGTGCTGACTTGTGTGGATCAACCTCTCCCAGAGGCTCAAACTCTTTTATCCTTTACTCCTTCAGTCCTTTCTCACTACTTGGCAGTGATCTTTCTAAAACACAAATGTGGGACACCTGGGTAGCTTAGTTGGTTGCATGTCCGACTCTTTATTTCAGCTCAGGTCATGATCCCAGAGTCGTGGAATCAAACCCCGCATTGGGTTCCATGCTGAGTGTGGGGCCTGCTTAAGAGTGAGTCTCTCTCTCCCTCTCTCCCTCTCCCTCTCTCCCTCTCCCTCTCTCCCTCTCCCTCTCTCCCTCTCCCTCTCTCCCTCTCCCTCTCTCCCTCTCCCCCTCTCCCCCTCTCCC